>NC_056727.1:962993874-963201374 GCF_019279795.1 Protopterus annectens | reverse complement strand
CCATGATAAGGTTGATTTATAGTAGCCCATCTTTTCAAGTCTCACTGTGAGGGAGCACTAAATACTGTGGGAATATCTGCAAAGCCATTGTACATGTAAGATGTCAGCCTGGGGGGTAGGAGCAGCAGGGGCATGCGTTAGATACACTCGGATTGAATTTAAGTAGACTGGAGTGAAGTATAAATTGTTGGTGAAATCCTTTATTCAGTAAGGATGAGTGGTCTGCAAAATTTATCCTTAAGTTAATCTTCGTATAGTCCGAACAAAATCTGGGCTTGGTTGAATAGTGTGTTTGCCAACTTATGAGTATATCTGACATTAGGAAAAAATCTATGCGTAACCAAGAATTATGACATCTTGAGAAATATGTAAAATTGTTAATGTTCCGAGTGTCCTTATCAAGGGATATAGGGTCAGCTGGGCCAAAGTCAGAGATTAGCTCCATTAGAGCAAGGGAGGCTTGAGTGTTGTAAGATTTGGATTTGCTAGAATGGTCGATGTTAGGGTCAATGTCTGCATTCCAGTCCCCACCCAGGATAAAAAATGGTTAGGAAAGTTAAGTAAGAGGTTATAGATTTTCAGAATAAATACATGCTGGGCTGAGCATGGTCCATATATATTTAAGAACAGGATTGGTTTAGTGAGCATTGGAGTTAGACACGTAGAATAGCACAATCTACCCTCCTGGTCTGAGCCCTTATCTATGATAGACAGTTTAAATGAATTTTTAATGATAATTGCTACCCCTTTGGAGTTACAGCTATTCCCTGCTGAGATAATGTCTTTAATTCACTTCCTATTCTGTTCCTTTCTCCACTCTTCTGCTAACATATGTGATTTCTGAATATAGCAGATATCAGCTTCAGCTTTTACCAATAGGTGCATTAGAAGATTCCTTTTATTTTTGTCCTGGAGGCCTCTAACACTCCAAGAACTTATTTGCCATACCTTATCTATATCTACAGGGATCTTTTGGTTAAGTTAAGTTGTTTAAGAGATGACCAAGGATCAGGGGACAATTATATGGCTCAAGAATAAGTCGCAAAGTAAGTATATGTGCAACAGCTAATACAAATGCAGCACTAAACTATTTCAAATATACCCTACTGCCTACCCACATAACTAGATTTAACCTTATCTAAAGCCATGGCTACATGCAGAGTGAAATTGCAAACACAGTTTAAGGACGTACAAAGAAGTGGAAGTGTGTAAGATAAAAGTTCAAGCCAAATAATAGTCAGCATGAAGGCTAAAGTGAAAATGCAAAGTAAAAGAAATGCTGGAATGGGAGACAGCCACAAGATGCACAGAGAGCATGCTGCAGTTTAAAGTCCATCCTCATGAACTAGGTTTGGCTATAAAACAGGAGAGGGAGATACTGGATGTGCAAAATTTAATTGCCTTTCTAGATGTTATTACTGCAGAAATCGTTTCAGCAATAGATAAAAAGAAAAAGATAAAAAGGGTCAAAGAATCTGCATATTTTAGACAAAGCTTGAATGTGAATTATTCATAGAAACTATTAAAATAGAAATATTAGATGTTACAAACTTAGAGCAAAAAAAAAAAAGAAGTACTGCAGCAAGATTGCTCTGTTTACTATAATCCAACAATAAAATTGTTAATGTTTCTATACTATAACAGGTTTTTTTTTTGTTTTTTTTTTTTTTTAAATTAGAGGTTCTTTTACCAAAACTTGCATTTCCTCTGTAATAACTATCTTGACACCTCAGTACGTGGGTAAAGATTATTTCCCTTCCCTATCTTGTCTCAAATGCATGCATATTGATGGTCTTGACAAGAGAAGTTCATATTTTTACAGAAAATACATTTTAACTCATTGGAGTTGACAGTTAGGGCACTAGATTCTTAAATGTACTTCAAGAGAGAACAGTTGCAGAGCGCCACTTAAGTGGGAGATAAGGTGTAGTCCTTTAAATTGAGAAAGTACAACTCTCACGTACTCACGAGTAGTCCGGTCTAGTCTCACAGAAGCAGTTACATCTCTGCATGTTTACCGGCGTTGCACGGAAAATTGATGGCCTTCTTGCTCGTTTCATTCTGCAACCAGCGGGAACACTTTTTGGAGAACGGGCAGTTGCTTGTACAGAAGCCAGACTTGGTTAACACTGTTTAGGTTAAAAAATGTCAGGAAATACTTGCCATTCTTTTCCTGAAGAGATGGTGCATTCACCTGTTGAGATCGAACAGAGTCACCGCTCAGGCGTCCCCCTGGAAGCAGCAGGTTGGTAAAATCATTTCTGGTCATTAGAAAACAGCAATGGAAAGAAACTTTAATCTGAATTAACCTGACCATGCAATCAGGATAAAAGAGAGACTTGAGACCAGGGAAACCGCAGAAACTGAATCAGGTATAGAATAAAAAGATAATCATTGAGTTCATGATTCAGATGTTTTCCCGAAACATTTCAAGAAAGTGGAACTAGCTTCTTTGGGTGAGGACATTAAAAACTTTTTGTCGTTGTAGTAAAAGGACAGAGTGTTCAGAAATTTCATCTGGAACTTAATATTCTGTTTAATGAGGTCCGCACAAAATGGGGAGAGTTTGCGGCGCTTTTCTTTAATTTCTTGAGGAAGATCCCGGGAGATAAAAAAAAAAGGTATTCCATGTGAAGTGTTTTATTTTTTTATATGCAGAAAGGATAGCTTCAACATCTTGGAAATTCAGAAGCTTCACATACACGGATCTTGGGGCTGTAGTGCTTTGGTTTTTTTGGAGGGCTCGGTGTGCCCTTTCAATTATGCATTCCAACTGTGGATCTTTTGATTGTAAGAGAGAGCAGAAAATTTGTTTTAGAGTTGGGAGTAGTTGACTTTGTACTTTTCTGGCAAGCCTCTAATAATAAGATTATTCCGTCTGCTCCTAGCTTCCAAATCCAGGATTTTTAACTGAATGTCAGTTAGGGCCTTTTCCTTGGTTTGTAGCTCTGACTTCAGATGTTCAATTTCAATTTCATTGGATTTGGATCTTCCCTCCACTAGGTCCAGTCTTTCAGCAATCTGTTTAATTGTGCCACCAAAAGTGTTAAGTTGTTCCGAGAAGCCTTGAACAGCTGATTGTAATGGTAAAAGGGCACTTTTTAGATTGTCCATGTGTATGGAGTTTTCGGCCTTCTGTTTAGTGCATTCCTTCACTTGTTCCTGTTGAAGTTTAGATGTTGGTCATTTGAGTTGCACCCTCTCCACACAGCTCTTGCACAAACTTTAGAGAAAACCTGCATTTGCCAGCAATTTGCATCTTACAAAGTTTACTTAGAAGGAGAGAACCTGCACTGAACCTATCTGCATAGTATTTTCCTCTCGCACATCTAAAAGATAAACTTAGTTTTCTCATCTGTCATCAGAACGATCTTCCACATGTACAATAGAGGCCTGAAGGCTTCAGCACCTCAGCAACACACAGCGACCACGAGGGGAGTAAGCAAGCAATTCTGAAGTGATAAAATGCAGAAAGAAATAGAAGCCATAGACACACAAATATCAAAAACCAAGCTATCAGTTATATCATCCCCTGAGAAAGAAGTTAGCCAAAAAGAATGTGTTTTAAATTTGTAGTTTTGAACAGTCTTCTAGTAAGCAATGAAACAAATGTATAAACCAATAATGACAAGCCTACCAATTTCAGAAAATGTCAACCATAAAAGGCCACTCAAACTTCTCTCATTGCAATCCACCAATATCAGTAAATATGCAAAGTCTCTGAGTAAAGTCATCTATATAATTCCACACTAAAGAGATCCATAACTAATGAAGAGGTTGCTAATAGCAAACAACTTTATATTTCATTGTTTCATCTACAAATAAAGTGCCTGTTGCCCTTGAAGAATAAGTTACATATGTTACATTAAAAAACAGATAAGCTAGTAATGTTGCAGTAGGGAGTGGATGGCAAACTGATAACAGGCTCAGTGTTACTAGGTAACTCCTTCAGAGGACATTTACAGGACTGCAGCATCCACTCCCTTTAAAGTTCAAAACATTATAGTAGCAGTGATCCACCTGCATAATATGGGAGTAGAACCCACAGCCTTCTGCACTGAAAGCAAGTATACTACCTGTTGTGCTACTAACAATGCAAGCAGACTTGGCATAAGCAGCACTAAACTTCTCTTCCCCTGAAGCTCTAAACTCCTTGTAAAATCCTTACTCAACTCCTTGAATCACAAGTGGTGGCATGGTTAGAGAATTCAGGCTGTTTCTTGTATCTAAGGTACAGGGTTTGAGCCTGAGTAACACTAACCACCAGGTATACCTAACTGGGGCATTCACACACACACACACACACACACACACACACACACACACACACACACACACACACAAAAAACCCAGCAATGACATGACACAGAATCCCCCAGCAGTGACATGACACAGAATCCCCCAGCAGTGACATGACACAGAATCCCCCACACACAATCCCCCAGCAGTAACATGACACAGAATCCCCCAGCAGTGACATGACACAGAATCCCCCAGCAGTGACATGACACAGAATCCCCCAGCAGCGACATGACACAGAATCCCCCAGCAGTGACATGACACAGAATCCCCCAGCAGCAACATGACACAGAATCCCCCAGCAGCAACATGACATAGAATCCCCCAGCAGCAACATGACACAGAATCCAGCAGCAACATGACACAGAATCCCCACACACACCAGAATCCCCCCATCAGCAATATGACACAGAATCCCCACACACACTAGAATCCCCCAAGCAGTGACATGACACAGAATCCCCACACACACCAGAATCCCCCCAACAGTGACATGACACAGAACCCCCCCAGCAGCGACATGACACAGAATCCCAACACCCACCAGAATCCCCCCAGGAGCAACATGACACAGAATCCCCACACATACCAGAATCCTCCCAGCAGCAACATGACACAGAATCCCCCCTGAAACATCTTACCACAGAAACAATCCCTGAAGCAGCAGCTCTCCTAACTAGAAACATGACTGACTGAAGCAGCAGCACTACTCTCTCCTAACAAGGCAGGCAATGGAAGTTAAATTTTGCGCATGGATCTTCTGGTCCTGCTTAAAGATGCTGAATTTTCGCTGCCACTGGGACAAGACAAGAGAAGATGGTCTTGTAAAAGTTGGGGGCGGGGGGTGCACTCCCTTCCCCTCACTCAGTGGTTACAGTGCCTATGCTGCAGGCTACCGGCTCTTAAACTGCATTTCTTTACATCAGGGAAACATTTGAAACACAAACTCACTAACATGACATCCACCTTACAAACAGTATGTGATCATACCTAGCAATTATTCCTGATTTTGCCTTCATTTTTTGCTCTGCCTTTGGCAAATGCTTGATTTTCTGTTAAACTGTTGAGGATTTCAAAAACTCAGTATATCTTATTGTTCAAAATGCATACTGACACAAAATCTGCAAGTGAATTAGACTAATAGATGCCTGAATCTGAATCCTTATACCTCTCCTCCAGCATTATCTACATATGGGTCATGAAATCAATAACACTGGCAATTGTTCCTGTAGTCAGTAAGGAGTAGCAAATGGTCCTCCTTAAAGGAGAAGATGGTGCCTTCACAGGGTGTTTTTTTTAAATGAAGTCTCTTAAAAGAGGGATGGGACCAATTGGGAATTTGTGGCATCCTATTATTTTGAGCCCAAAACCTATATGCCTAGGAATTGGGTACATTTGAGAGGTATGTTATGAATGCTACATGCTATGAGTTGTGCCAACATTATGTTGTAATTTTTTATCCAAATTGCCCCTTCAAAGTCTCTATTACCGCCTAACATCTGATTACTATCCATACTATCAAGGGACCCTGGAAGTTTTCTATCGCTCTTTAGGGGCAATATCGCCCATGTTGAGAACCACTGGTTTAAGCAAAAGTAACTCACATTTAAGTTACTAGTTACTAAAAAAAGCAATATATTACTATTATTTTATTACTATTTTGAAAAAGTAACTACTTATATTACAAGTTACTAGAAATTGTAATATATTACAGTAATATATTACATATTGTAATATATTACTCCCATCACTGCTTACTTGCAAGATGAGCAATATAGAATGCCCTTCTTTCCACTATGGATATATGGTGGTCAAAGGTAAGATTGCTGTCAACCTGTGTTCCCAGGTCTGTCACCACTGAGTGCATTCTTAGGGTGTTGCTATTGATGTGGTAGTTAGCAGGAACATCGCTTTTATTGAAAAGGATGATAATATATTTTTTGCATTGAGTTTAAGGCCATGACCTTGGCACCAATCACTTGTTTGTGTGAGACCCTCTTGCAGGATGTTGACACATTTAGAGAGTCCATGACCGCTCCCAAGTTTGCAGTCATCAGCAGACTTTGTCAGCCACAGACCTTTAGTTTTTGCTTGTAATTCGGAGATATAGATTCCAAACTGATCCCTGTGGAACACCACTGGTTACAGGACTGCTATTGGAGGTGGATTCCCCTATTTTGACTATATGTTCTATCAGTGAGCCAGTTAGTGACACATCTAATGATATAAGGGTTGATACCTAGCTGGGTGAGTTTGTCAATGATGCCTGAGTGGGGAATAGTGTTAAAAGTCTTGGATAAGTCTAGGTAGACTGTATGCACAAATTTCCCCTTGTCCAGAGCCTTGGTGACTGTCTCAGAGAAGTCCACCAGGTTTAACAGGCATGATCTCCCTTTGACAAATACAGACTGAGTAGGGTCAAGTGTCTGGAGATTACCTATATCTTTATTGATAAGGTCCATGATCATTTGCTCCATGGCCTTGCAGATAAGGCTAGTCAGGCTAATAGACAACCACACCAAACCTCTCACGTGGAGCAATGCACGGCCAACCAAACTACGAAAACACACAACGGCCAGCAATAAATGTCCCAAATGGTTTATTAGAAAAGTCACATAGGATATAAAGATATATCCAGCTCCAAACCGGTTTCGGTTGCCCCTTCTTCAGTGGAGCATGAAAAATAAGTAAAAAAGCCAACAAATGCACCTGATACTATTTATAGTATTTATAGTATCAGTTAAGCTTAACTGATACTATAAATAGTATCAGGTGCATTTGTTGGCTTTTTTACTTATTTTTCATGCTCCACTGAAGAAGAGGCAACCGAAACCGGTTTGGAGCTGGATATATCTTTATATCCTATGTGACTTTTCTAATAAACCATTTGGGACATTTATTGCTAGTCAGGCTAATAGGTCTATAGTTCCCGGGGTCAGTGGAAGCACCACCTTTGTGCAAGGGAACAACGGTGGCCATTTTCCATTCAGCTGGGATGAAGCCAGTGCTTAGACTATGACTGAGAAAAGTACCCAATGGTGTTGCCAATTCTTGTTAGGGCCCAGGTAGGACACAGCCAGAGATGTTATCAGGTCCTATAGATGCTGTGTTTTTAGCCTTAGAGAGGGCATTTACAACCTGATTTTTTGAGATACAAGGTAGGCGGCAGGTGGTAGGGATGTCATAGGGTACTTGTGGCGGGGACAGGGGTGTGAAGTTTTCACAGAACCTGTTAGCCAACAGGTTAGCTATGTCCACAGGCTCTGTATATGTGGTATCATTAACTACCGGTTTGGCACAAATCTGGGCCTTTCTTTTTAGGTTATGGATGTAACTAAAGAATGCCTTATGGTTGTCCTTAGCTGAGGAAGCAAATTTGGATTCATAGTTTGCTTTGGAGGACTTCACAAGAAGTCTTATTTGTTTGTTTAAGCTGAGGAGGGAGTGTTTTCAGTTTAAGGCTCACTCCCTCTTAATCTTAGACAGCAATTTCTTCCTCTTATTGTAATGTCTGTTAATGACAGTTGTCCATCAGGCAGGTTTGCTCTTCCTTGAGGAGCTTGTTTTGGTCCTATTAGGTATGGCCAAGTCAATGCAGTTATACAGGTGTTTGTATAAAGCATTGACATAGAATTTAACATTGTTGCCAATTCCATCTGAGGGGAGTGCAGTGAACCTATTTATACCATCCTGTAAGAGGTTATAATCTGCTTTGGAGAAGTTTTTTAGTTTAGTTGCTGCTGCTGGGATGGGTTCAGGTCTGATAGTTACTTCAAATGAGACTGATTTTTGGTCAGATCTCACCAGGGAAGACCTCACAATGGGTGTGCTACAGTCTTCCCCCATATTGGTAAGCACCAGATCCAAGATACTGGTACCCCTTGTGGGGGTGTCAACCAGCTGTTCCAGAGCAAATAACTCTTAAACCAGTTGAGAGCTTGTTTGGCCCTCTTAAATTGGCAAGTCTATCTAATAGTAGGTTGTGGAAGATTGTGTCAAAAGCTTTTGAAGGGTATAAATGTTGTGGTAGTTGGTATTTTGATTCAGCTGGGCATATCTTGTGTTTAAGAATACCCGGAGAACTGTATCTGTACTATTGCCTGCAGAAAAGCAGCAGTGGTTTGGAGATAATAGGGCTGTTATTTAGGTAACTGCTTATGAGTATATTGTTATGGGATTGAAGTTTGAAATGGAATAGTGTTTTATACCATCACAGATAGCATAATGAAAGATTGTTTCCATATTTTGGGGATGTATTGTTCATTTATCAGTATTTGACAAGCATCGTTCTTGTATGGGTGTAATGACTGAGCTGCTTATCTGATATATTCTGGATCATCAGGGCTAGGGTAGGTAGTTTTGACTATTGTAAAAGTTTTAATAAGGTTGCTGGTAATAGTTTGCAAGTGAAATTGTCCTGGGAAGGAGTCAGTGGTTCTGACAGCAGAGTTTTGTTGTTGGGTTACAGCAGAATCATAATTAACATTTTCTGTGGAAAATTGTTTCTGTTGTAGTAATGAGATGGCAGCCTGGATGAAGTATGTATTCATTTTGCAGGCTACACTGTAGCTATGAGGCAAAGGCCTCTGTTTTGTGATTTTGCCAGGCTTTACAGCTTTATTAATTACAATTTGTTCTTCTTTAAAAGATTTTTATTCTGGGATTATTTGTAGGATATATGTGGTGTCAATAGCAGTTTTGAAACTACATTAGAATATATGAGTAATATAAAATTTTATAAAGCATACTCGTGATTATAAATGTTATTCATATGAAGGAAACTGTACTCTGCCCACAGTTGTTTTCAATAAATATTAAAGAAAAATATATGCTGAATATAGATGTTAGCATTCTCTTTCTATAACAGTTAGGTTGTTTATGAAAAGATAGGTCATTAAGTCTATATTTTCATGAGTTATCTCTGTGATGTGAATTTTGATGTTAGTTTCCAGAAGGGGAGAGATATGTGTGATTTAGGATGTAATTTACTAGAAGTTGTTAGGGTTTATGATGAAGACAGAAAGTCACTGAGAGATAAGAACATCGTGTGGGAGATGTGTGACAGCGAGGTAGATTTGTTATCAGATATTTAAGAAGATGTAGAAACATGTTTATGAATATAAGTAAGTGGTTAAATGTTCTAAAATACTTTCCTTACACTAATCATAAGACTGGGTTCCAGGAAATGATAGCAACAAGCAGCAAAATGGAAACCGGGGAGTAGGAGAAATAAGAGTTTTAGAATACAAAATGAAGAAAAATAAAAGACACATTTGTCACTAAAAGGCAGTTGCTTTGGAACTTTAGGTAAAAAAAGGCATATAACCTACACATTAGACAGAATTCCACTGAACAGCTCATCTCAGCTGTATTTAGTATTCATGCCCTTGATTTTAATATGCCTTTCTGCAAGAACATTTCATTAATAATTGCAGTGACTTTGCATATTTTTGTTATTTTTCATAGTCCCTGAACAAAATCTAATTTAGATTAAGAGCTAAACATTTCTTTGTCTTGATCCATGAGCACGGCAAGGAATTCATAGACAAGTGCTGAGTGCCGGCACAGCTCTAATCTTTGAAGTGATCACTTCACTTCATGCCAAACAGCTAATGAGAAAAGTATTATCCATTGAGCAGAACCAGCAGTCCAGGCAAGAGAGCATATTAAAGAGAAGCATAGTTATAATGGGGGAAGCAGCACAAGGCTATAGTAGAGCATGTGACCAACCTGATGGTCATCACAACAAAGGTAGGCTAAAGCAGTAGTCAATGCACCCTCACTCAATGCACTACAGCTCTTCTTAGCTGCATCTCATGTTCATCTGGCACATGAATGACAGCATAGCAATTCAGCAGATAGACCAGTGTCTATGTGCATAGAAAAGTGCCAGCCCTGTTCATTATATTAAAGTTGTACCAGCAGTGAAAGGGTAAGGAGAAGAGTCAGAACAAGAAGAAGACACATCGTGCGCAGGACCACAGTGGAAATACGATGCAACAATGGGGTGCTGTGAATAGCACAAACTGCAGCTGATAAACAGATGCATAGAAGTGGGGTGACTGATGGCCTTTGGTTCATGGTTACTGTAAAAATGGGTGAAGTTGATCATAGTACTGTATCTCATAAATAAGTGCAGAAAAGGGGGTGGCTATGACTATAGATATGGGAATGCAGAGTATATCATGCATACGCACTGAAAGACATGCTTTGCTCACAGGTGTTCACACATGATCATTTTATTCTGTTTTGCCTGTGTCACGATGTATAGTTGTGGATCAGACACCAGCTTTTTTTCCATTGCTGAAAAGTACCACACTCACGTCTGTTTCTGCTGTGGTTCTCCTGCTGTTGTCTTCTTCCTCTGACTCTCTATCTTGTCCTTTCACTGCTGGTACAACTGGCATGAAAAGCCCTACCAAACTGTTCCCCTTGACTTCATCTGCTATTGCCATGTCGTGTTATGCAGCATAGCATACACAACAAAAATCTTGCTACTGATATCTAGATGACTTTGCAGTGTCCTCCTGATACGTCTAGTCAATGGAAGCATCCCTTCAGTAAGCTAAACACATAGGACACTATAGTCAATATTTATGCATGTGCTTTATTGTAAGCCATTTCCTGCATGATCTGTGTGTTCCAGATGGGGGTCATCAACCAGGATGCTGGAGCCTATCTGGCATCACCTGCAATACAAAATAAACAATATCTTATATGTGTCTTGCTCCCTACATACATGGCACTTGTTTCTGTAGACCTGTTTATCTAGCATGTACATGCATCCACCAACCGAGAACTCCCCTCACAGCAGCATTTCATATTGGTTAGATACATGTGCAAAATGTTTGGAGCATAGGGCCTGTCCAGGTAGAGAGTGGCCACATTATAAATAATACCCTGGGAATTACAGACCACTTGGCAGTTGGGGGGTGAAAGGTCTTCCTGTTTGATGTATCACAGGCTCACTGGACACGTGGAGATTTAACAGCAAAGTCAGAGTTGTAGCTAGGATGGGGTGAATGAGGCAACTGCCCCAGGTGCAAGGTGTTAATATTAGTGCATTACTAGTATTCGTTTTTATACCAGCATTTGTAAATGCAGGTACAGAAATAAATGCCAATATTATGTATGTGATCAAGACTGCAGAAGTGAAGCACTAAGTGCTTAGCATGTGGGCATGTGGTATTGGGCAGTACTGACATGGAAACATTTTTTTTTTTGCTCCTCAGCTTACAGTTGTGGGGGTGCCAGATCTAGGAGTGCTGTCAGGTATGTTGAATGTGTTTTTCCCAACATTCCAAAGAAATGTGCAACATTATAAAATTCCTACTTGATGCTGCTTCTCTCATCTTCAGTCCTGGAAAACCAGATGGACTCTTCCACATGCTGTAGCATATTGTTGAGGAAATGGTTTAGGACTCATGAGGCCAATGCCTGTGACATTCCTACTATGTTCCCATTAGGCCACTGAAAGGTCCTTGCAGCTAAGAGCATTAAAGCTAAACATACCTTAGTATCCACTGGAATGGACATATTACTCATCTCCCTCAGTTCTGTCAGTGCCTGACATTGCTTAACTAGGTCCTTTACAGTCTTCCTGTCCACATGGAAATAGTCTTCAACTTGTTGGTGTGGGAGCTGGTATTACATTGTCTGTACTTCCTCCATTGACAAGGATGGCCACTATGCATAACATTGCAGGCATTTGTTCGAATGGCAACCAATGGCACATGATGCTGAGTTACTGCTGATGTTACCTTATGTACACCATGATTCTTGGCGTGAAAAAAGGCATGCACAATGGTGCACAATGGTGCTGTAAAGTGCACCCATTTTATACACTTCTGGATTCGTCTGCCATTATGGGCGTTGTGATTTATATACTCCATGTGACTCAAGTTCTTTTATTTTCATGTCATTATGCACTCATTAGCATGCACTGCATACAGTGCTATTTTTGCTCCTTGTGCAGCCACATTTTCTTAGAATCATCTTCATCATGCACATTGTCACTATCATGCTTATTTGTACTGCAGGGTGAGCTAGACATCTGTGAATCTAAGCCACAGTCTTAAAGGCAGTATATTAAATTTTTGGTACAACATTTTTCAAAAATAAATGTTGTATTTATTTTGACTTTTCCCAGTTAGGGGTCACCACAGCGGAACTCCGGTCCACTAATGATTGGCAGTCTATTTTTTATGGTGCAGAGGTGCCAGCCCAATGCCCAATCTTCAATGAAGGCACGCCCATTCACGCATGTCTTTTGAAAGCCACTCGACCCCAGGGAAGACATGCAAACTCCACACAGAAGGTGCTCCAGCCAAGAATCGAACAGATATGAATATGCACCCATTTTCAGAAAGCAAGCATAGAAATTTTTATATTGTGCCTCAGACATTCAGTACAGAGATCATTTTATAGTGCTTGTAAATATGAAACTGTTATTTTCCAGGTCATGCCAGAACATTTTCTTGTAAGGTTTCATAGGTTTGGTGAACAAGGTCAAGGCCTGCTAACCATTGGGGAGCTTGATTGCCTGGATTAGAACTTACAGATGTCCAAATAATGAGTCATTTCTCTTTTTGAATGTACAGATATTCAAATGTATGGACAGTTTTTTTTTCTGTTTGTCATTATCCTTCTTGTGATCCAAGGATTTTTGCCCCGCCAGGAGACTACAACCCATGTTAAAAATGGTTTCCTGTTGAAGCTGTCTTCATTTGGAATCTCCTGGGTGCTTTATTTTTGTGCCTTACTGTTTTGACATCTTTTGAAAGCTAGACTTGTGGTTTGCAATCAGAGCAGAATGAGGCTCATGCAAACAGAAAAACATTGAAGCTACTTGGTTTTGTCAGGAAGCAGCTTTGAAACTGTTCATATTTTCGTATAAGTGTTGATAGCTTATTAATAATTTATTTTCATGGTTTTTAATTTGGTTATCTTATTGTCTATGTTCAGTGTTTATCAAGGTGCTTAGGAAATAAGCACACTAATAAACTGGAACTTGAACTTCCATTTGTGTCTGTTAAGTAGTATTGACTAATGTAATAAAGTCAGTCTATACAGGTCCTACAATATGTCAAACAATTAATAAAGTCATTCTATTTAGATCATCTATATGGCCAGCAATTAATAAAATTAGTCTATTCTCCATATTCTCTATAGCTTGCATGGCATGCAAGATTGGTGCAGGAGCTCCAGCAGGCAATATCCCTGCCGTGCAATCCAGAAACAGCCGGCAGGGGCATGCACGAGTGCTCCTGCACTAATCCTGCACGGACTAAGACCCTGTATGCAAATCACCATATTTGCAGGAGAAATCTATGCAAATGAGGTGATTTAGCAATCCAGGAAGCTTGCAACCAGCCGTGCAGGACTAGCGCAATCTGCAGAAATGTACTCGGTTAGTAACCGAGTACATTTCTGCAAATTCCAAAACGGAGCTGTGACAGCTCCAAATAAAGGCTGTATATCATGTAGTAAGCATGCCATTGGCCAAGTATAAGGCTATTGGCATTGCAAACAGTGAAAAAAATAAAATAATCAACTGGTTTTTTTTAGACGATCTCAGCTGTTTAAGAGTAGGGCAGTGGTGCGCAAATGGGATCGGGGGGGGGGAAATAACAAAATAAACCTAAATTAAACATTCTAACTAAAATCAGTATTCTGCCATGCAAGTCAATGAC
Source organism: Protopterus annectens (assembly GCF_019279795.1). Lineage (NCBI taxonomy): Eukaryota > Metazoa > Chordata > Ceratodontiformes > Protopteridae > Protopterus > Protopterus annectens. The sequence continues at coordinate 963,187,383 of NC_056727.1, read as the reverse complement.
AGGCAGAAGACAACATGGCCATTGAGTAGTGGTTGCTAAGGGGGGAGGCTCAGTGTGAGACATGAAATTATGCATTAGCAGGCAATCCTATGCAAATGAGAGGAAGGATAGTGAATCCCAGTTTTCACCAGCATGTGAGTCAGGTCCCAACAGTGTAAGAGTAGGAATAGCTTGGTGCAAGCCTAGGAGTTAGGTGACATCATGTGGGGGTGCGTCAGGCATACTGTAAGCAGATTGGAGCCCTGTGGCTCGGGTTTGCTCCTAGCCTAGCACAGCTAATCTAGGGGGTGTGTCTAAACCTGCCTAGCACTCTTTACAATGCCTAAGTGGGTGTGAACGCCACACAATGGGGTTTAAAGGCAGAAAAAAAGTTAAACCAGGAAATAGCAGCAGTGTGCACATTTGTGCACTCTGTTTGTTCGGCGCGCCTCAGGGCTTAAACAGGGAGGCAATGGAAAGGGAAAACAGCAGTAGGAAGGTAATCATGGAGAACTAGCATAGCTGGCAGGTGAAATGTATCAGAAGCAGCCAGTTACACAGGCAGCAGCCCAGCCCAGCCCAGAACACTACTATAAACTATGCAAACACCTTCCCCTCTGGTTTTTCCCACACTCTACCTCACCGCCGTAAACTAGCGGGGAACCTTTAACACTCACAACAGCGAAATGATAGGGGCTTCAATAGCTATTATACAACAACTTGTGGAAGAGGCTGAGGGTGGTGAGGATTTGAATTCTGTCAACTAACCCACAGTGAAGAGATGGAGAAGAGTGTACAGACTCAGGGTAACCTACTAGGGGCTACATGAGCTGGAGATAGTGGAGCGCTATATGGTGGACAGGGACCTCCAACAGCAAATTGTTGAGCAGTGCTGGCCATGCCCCACACACAGAACTAACAGAGGGGAACCCATCCCAGTGGATATCAAGGTATGTGTAGGCCTAAGAGTACTAGCTACAGGTACCTTCCAAAGGCCAACTGGGGATATGATGGGGATCTCACAGGCATTAGTATCCAGGGTACTCCACCAGTTCCTGGATACCATGTCAGCACATGTCGGTGAGCATGTGTATTTCCCCAACACCCGTGAGGTGTTAGCCAGCAATATGCAACTGTTCCACCAAATAGCAGAACACCCTGAGGTAGTGGGTGCTATAGACTGCACGCACATATGCATCAAAGCATCACCCGGTGAGCGGGGTAGGGTCTACATCAACCGCAAGGGCTTCCCCTCCATCAACTGCCAGGTCGTGTGCAATGCCCAGAGTATAATAATGATTGTGTGTGCTGGCTGCCCTGGAAGCTATCACAATTCCCACATCTGGCATCTGACGCAGCTGTACCAGAGATTTGCCAATGGTAACATCCCTAATGGTCACCTAGTGGGGGATGCTGGATACGCACTGGAGCCGTGGCTGATAGGACCCATCAGAAATGCACACACACCCAAACAAGAACTCCATAATGAGGTACACGCACAGACCAGAATTATAGTAGAGCATGTGTTTGTGATTCTCAAGTCACAGTTCCAGTGCCTGGACACATTCGGTGGAGCCTTGCAGTACTCACCAGCTACATGTACCCAAATTGTCCTTGTATGTGCCATGCTACACAATATGATCCTGCAGAAACAGCTGCAGCAGGAACAGCATGGGGCAGGGCCACACAGCCCCCCACCACTGCCAAGGCCTGCACAGACACAGAGTGACTTGGAGGAGGAACAACTTGAGCCTGCTCCATTAGGCAGAAGGAGGCATGCCCAGTATGCCCTGGCCTTGGCAAACAAGCAATGCATAGCACATACACTGACACAGAAGGGTCCCAGGGAATGACAACTCTCTCTGACTTTCACATACAGTAAAAGGGATGCCAAACATTACACTACCTGTGCTTAACCATGTGTAGGGAGTGTACTATGTGCATCCAACATAGGCAGCCCTGCAGCACCACCCTCAATACTGGGACACCCTCAAGGTAAGTGACTCACACATGCCAGTCAGGGTGGTTCACATACCCAACAACAGTCACAGCCAGCAGAACAGGTGTAGACAAACACAAACAAAGGCTGTGCTATGGCCTCTGAATGATGCCTATGGATAACCCCCCCCCCAGGCCTACACAGACAGATGACAGCAGGTCAGGCAGTGGGATGTCAGTTCTGAAGGGTAGGAAGTCTGAAACTAATATGTAGGTAAATAAAAGCTAAGATCTGTAGTACACTGGTATGCCTGTAGGCAGGATGATAGCTAAGACTACAGAATGAAATGGAGTACCTGACATACCAGTACAGCAGCAAATGTGTACAAGTGTCAGGTGTGCCCCCCATCCTATGTAGAAATGTAGTAACAGGCAGGTGTGCCCCCCAATCCTGTGTAGACATGTAGACATAGTTAGGTGTGCCCCCCCCCAATCCTATGTAGAAATGTAGTAACAGTCAGGTGTGCCCCCCCAAAGCCTGTGTAGAAATGTAGAAATAGTCAGGTGTGCCCCCCCATCCTACATGGACATGTAGTAACAGGCAGGTGTGCCCCCCAATCCTGTGTAGACATGTAGAAATAGTTAGGTGTGTCCACACCGTCCTACGTAGAAATGTAGTAACAGTCAGGTGTGCCCCCGCAAAGCCTGTGCAGAAATGTAGAAATAGTCAGGTGTGCCCCCATCCTATGTAGAAATGTAGTAACAGTCAGGTGTGTCCCCCCAATCCTGTGTAGAAATGTAGAGATAATCACTTGTGCCCACCCCATCCCAGGTAGAAATGTAGTAACAGTCAATGCCATGTGATTGACAGATACCCTGCAGAAACAGTATGCTACCTGTAGGTGTACAACACACAGGTCAGCACTGCATTACAGACTACCTGGACTTGATCCACACATTCAATACAGATGGGCACACTGGACATGCTCACACACTTAAACACATGAAGGCCCTGTCTGCAAACTCCAGTGGACCAGACATAACTGGCAGTCGCAGATGTTAGTGCAGACACTCCTCAGAATGCACCACACATGTTTTGCACACACAGTGGACAGGAATACAGACATATATCTAAGGACAACACACTACAATAAGCCAAAGGTAGATGTACATAGATGTGTGGAAGAGGGTGACTGTGACAAGGAGCCATCCAGGCCTGTCCCACCCAGCACACAGCCAAAGGGCCACAATCACATGAGGTTCAGATGTCACTCACTATAGATACTAGCCACTGGTATCTGTCAGCAGTACAGACTATGTGGTGCACGTGCAAGCTGTGCAACATGACTGTACAAGGAAGGTGTCATCTAGCATCTGTATACATGTACCTGTGAAATATGACCTTGTGTGTGCCTGCATGTGGTGTGTCAACCTCTAGATGAATGGGTTATGGCCCATGCACACACACACTGCCCTCCCCATAGCCCTACTATGACAAGCCTGCTGAGGTCATCCACTGTGAAATACACCTTTGGGAAAGTTATAGCCCAGTAATCTCTGTGGCATGTCACATAACTGCGTACTACTGTAGTGTGATAAACTAGTTAGGTAGGAGTTCTAATCCCAGACTTGGTAAGTGTATTTGTGTCTGTCTCTGTCTGTATAGAGAGCAATGCTTTTTAGGGTAGTCACACTCCCTACAATTGAAATGCACTACTTTGGTAAGGCTGCTGATATCATCCACCTAGAAATACACCTCTGGGAAGATTGTTGTCCGGTAAACTCCATAGCACATCCTATAACTGCGTATTGCTATAGTGTGATAAATTAGTTAGGTAGGTGTTTTAATCCTAGACTTGGCAAGTGTGTTTGTGTGTGTGGCTGTCTGTGTAGAGACCAATGCTTTTTAGGGTAGTCACACTCCCTACAATTCAAATGTTCAACTTTGGCAAGGCTGCTAATGTCATCCACCTAGAAATACACCTCTGGGGAAGGCTGTTGTCCGGTAATCTCCGTAGCATGTCCTATAACAGCATACTGCTGTAGTGTGATAAATTAGTTAGGTAGGTGTTCTAAGCCTAGACTTGGCAAGTGTGTGTGTGTGTGTTGGTCTAACTTTGTCTGTGTAGAGAGCACTGCTTTTTAGGGTAGTCACACTCCCTACAATTCAAATGCTCAACTTTGGCAAGGCTGATGACGTCATCTAGCTAGAAATACACCTCTGTGACAATTGAAGCCCAGTAATCTCCATAGCACGTCCTATAACTGTGTACTGCTGTAGTGTGCTACATTAGCTAGGTAGGGGTTCTAATGCCAGACTTGGCAAGTGTGTGTGTGTGTGTCTGTCTGTGTAGACAGCAATGCTTTTTAGGGTAGTCACATTCCCTACAATTCAAATGCTCAACTTTGGCAAGGCTGCTTATGTTATCCACCTAGAAATACACCTCTGGGAAGGTTGTAGCCCAGTAATCTCTGTAGCACGTGCCATAACTGCCAACTACTGTAGTGTGCTACAGAGCTCTTGTAGGGTTTTATTCCCACCCATGGCAGTTCTGGATGTTTTGTGTGTGTTTCAATGTCTGTGTAGGGAGCAATGCATTTTAGGCTAGTCACACTCAGTACATTTCAAATGCCCTACTTTGGAAATCCTGCTGATGTCATTCATTATGAAATATACCTTTGGGGAAGGAGTTTTCCAGTAATCCCTGTGGTGTGTCCTATAATAGCTCCAGGATGTAGTGTGATGTAGATCTCTGTTAGGGGTTCTATACCCGTACATGTCGGTTTTGGATGTTTTGTGTGTGCTTCCATGTCTGTGTAGGGAGCAATGCATTTTAGCCTAGCCACACTCACTACAATTTGAATGTCCTACTTTGGCAATCCTGCTGATGTCATCCAATGTAATATACACCTTTGGGGAAGGAGTACTCCAGTAATCTCTGTGGAGCATACTATAACTGCGTAGTGCTGTAGTGTAATAAACTAGTTAGGTAGGGGATCTACTCCAAGGTGTATTATGTTGTGTGTGTTGTGTATGTTATGTGTATTGTGTGTGTGTGTGTGACAGCTGGGTGGGCCCAATGTGGAGCGGGTTTTGCAAATTTCCTATATGGTGGCCTTAGAATATATCACAAGACCCACCACAGAGGGATAACATATGTGAAATAGCCAATAGTCTAGGGTGCAAATCCATACCCATACATGTGACATCAAGGCCAGGCAATCACAGTTAGCAACCCCAGTAGCACCCAGAGCACACTCTCAACCCATGTCTCATACAAACACACATGCCTAGGCAACAGTGCACTGCATATTGGCCACTGATAGTAACTATGGAGTGATTGCAGTGGGCTATAGAGGGCATGGCAGCCTGTCCATCTGTCCAATAGGTATGTACATGCAGACAGTGCATGTTCCCCACTGGACACCTGCAACACCTGTGATACCATCACATGTGACCCACAAAGAACATACCATGCCTGAAAACATGCCCTGTGTGGACAGATGCCACTGACACCAGGGAATGCTGTTAGCATGCTATCAATGTAGGTGCAGGGTAAACCTGCTGTCCATTACCAGTTCCCACCACAGGTGGCCATGACTGGCACATCTGATGATAATCTGTGTACACAACATGGGCCAGACACCCCAGGTACAGTTCCACATGTCACTGTACATGCATCTGGGAGGTGTGCACATCCCACCATCCATGTCATAGACTAAGGAACACATACATGGCAAACGATGCACAGTATTGGCCACACACAATAGTCAACCAGGTGACTTGATGGGGGATACAATACCCACCTGTGTGGGCAAATGCAGAAACTACAGCCCTGAGCCACAATACAGACCATTGTCATGTGGCCTGATGCCATAGTATACCCATCACCTAGCCTTGTATAGCCATCTGGCACAGTCGACCACCACACACCCATGCAGAAATGCACCCATGCATGTCAGTACTGGCATGTTGTGTGTTTGTGTGTATGTTGTATGATGTGTATGATAACATCCACACTCACTACAACCCCCATTGGCATACTGAAGCATGCTGTCTGATGTCAGACACCTCCCCATACCCTTTGCCCATATAAACTCTGTATGACCCATGTGGTGCATGTGATACTGGTGCATGTGATACCTGCACAGTAATGTCTTGTGGCATTCTCACTAGTGATGAGTTGTAATCCTGGCCCTGCCAAGTGTGTCAATGTGTGTGCATCCCTGTGAGAGTGTGGCTGTGTTGACGCTGGCACCTGTTCATGTGGACAGGCATGTGTACTTCACCTACCGTATAGCTACCATATACCTGTTACAAATGTCACTCACCATCGCATATATGTTCTGAGGGTGCCACAACAGGTAACCTATGTGGTGCATCCAATAACTGCATAGAACTGTGATAGCACTACATAGTCATCAGGGGTTTGGTACCCTGTGGTTGTAGGTGTGTGATACAAACATGCTTAAGTTTTACTCTCCCACCCCTCCCTGACATGTCTTTGCTTCTGTCTGCCTCTCCCACTCCCTGTCTAGTGAATATGGAGGCCTACACCTGCTTTGCTTAGGCAGCAGCATGTGTATTGTAAGTGATGCTCATGATCAGCTGATGGGATCTGCATGAATTGCAGCTCTCCCCTAGCTGATTACATGTGGAACAGCTGTGGTAACATTCCCATAGCCAATTGCATGGAAACACACTCCAGTATCTATGAACATCATAGTGGTGTTGGCCCTTTTTATTCACTGTGAGCAGGAACTAGATATGTTGTTTGGCAAACAGCATCTCAGATGGATTGGGGATTTACCTTTGACAACATACACGGTGGAAACAGGCCAACACACAGGAGGGGATATGCCTGACCTGACTACAGACTGTAAGTGCTGCTATACTGCATTCAGAGTAATGTTGGTTTAACAGGGTGTGTGCGGATATGGCTGTCCTACATGTATTAATACCTGCCATGTCAGTTCTATGTTTATGAGGACTCCCCATCTGTAGGGTCATTTGTAGACTGGGCAGTGTGTGGTGCCTTTGGTTTCATGTGTTACCCACAGAGCAGGTATCTGTGAACTGCAGAAGGTAGTGCGAGGATTGCAGTCTGTAGATGGTGAAAGCCATGGCAGTTACTGACTTCATATCCCTCATAGGACATATGTTGCGACAAACCCTGTTACAACAGTAAATGCATGATTTTATCACAGCAATATGTTAATATTGGCCCTGTGTATGTGCTTCCAGCCACAACTCTGCCAACCTTTATACATATGTCATGCAATAAGAGGTGCATATGTGCTGTACACCATGATTAGTGTCATCATATCTGATAACAAGCTAGTGAGATATCAGACTGCTACACATGTTATGTACAGTAGGGGTTATATTAGATGACATAACCTGGACATTCTGTGGTTGTCTGTACAGTACTGAGGTCTGTGTACTTATGGTGAATGTCGACAGTGTGTGTATTTTTAATATGTACCTTGGCCTGTGTACTGACTGTGGTAGATGTCATCATTCTATGTCCTGTCCTATCTGATGTTACCTGCTGCTCTACTGCATGTTACCGTATAGGCTTACATGTTTGTAGGGTCATACACACATGTCCCATACCACAGAGAGGCATCAGGCCACACTGTGTAGCGGCCCAGTATATGTAGGGTTAGTGTGTGAGTGGCACATATGAGGATGGTGTTGGACAGATAGTCCATATACTGTAATGCTAGCTTACCATATGTGGCTGTAGCTGTGTTCCATTGGTTGTGGTTATGCACTTTCACACAGGTGTATCTTACCCTGTGCTGTGACATGCCTGTAGAGCCTGTTATATATGCAGGTACATGTGCATTCCCCCATAGGAAATGTAGGCCAGTGTTGACCCAGTCTGCCTGTAGCCTACACAGTGCTTTGTTACATGCCTAGCAGCTTAGTGTACTTATCCAGTGAGATGTCATGTCCAGATACTTGCCAGATGTACTGCTGCCGGGCCTCCCTTAACAGTTATGTATGTCAGACAGAGCGGTGGGATGCTGTACAGATGTATGTCAATATCTAGTGGGTAGTATGTGGCCATGGCACCTCTGTACCAGCAGTTATTATGTGTCAGGAAAGATAGGGGTGGGTGAATGCATAACCTATGGGGACAAATGTATACCAGTCATTATGTGTTATACCCATCTACATGTCTGTTAACATCCATATTGTCAGGCTTGGTTCACATGTTCTGCACTAAGGGGTTCTGTGTATACCTCTGGACTGTACAGTGTGTGTCAGAATGTCCACATCTATTAGCCAGTATATCTCTGCTGTAGTCCACAGGAGCATTACATGCTTGCAGCAGTACTGTACTATGATGTCCTTAGGATGTCTGTCAGTAGACATTGGCGCACATGTGAAAAGCAGATGTGACCTCCCACACACAACATGTCTGTAAAGACAATTCCTATTACAGTAGCAATAGTCTACTAATATACCTGCTATACATACCTGACATCCCCTTGCACTACGAAGTTGGGAGTATAGGGGTTGAGGTAGGGCTACACCCCATGTTCAGGACATATGGTGAATATATATGTACATATGATTATCCAGATATCTATATAAATAATTAGACATGTACATATCGACATATATAGAGGAGTGTGTATATGTACATATATATGCATATACACACCCAAATATATACATATACAGAGCATTATATGTCTACACATATACAGACAGTGATACATATGCACATATACGTACATCATGCTGCCATCCCTGCCAGCAGTCCACTGCTGTTGTATCCCCACACATATAAGATGGGGCTGGGACCATATATGTGTGGGCTTCACCTACACAATACATGTGTGCCCATATGCACTCCGGAGGCCAGTGTATGTAACAGTGGTATATGACCCTGTATTACTGAGTCTGGGGGGGATGCACCATACATAACCTAGGCTGTTACAAAATGTGGGGGTTAGCAGGAGTGAGCTGCCTTAAAGTATCTGGATGTACAGTACCATACATTTCACCTATCTTGACATTACTTACATAAAGTGGGTTACTGCAGGCCTACTGCCTCCTGCCATACAGACTGTTCTGTTTGCCAGTGTGCCTGTGATGGTGTCAGTTATGCCTTGTTATGCAACTGTTACATCCTATTTGGTCAACTGAAGTCTTTACCACCTAGTGATTGTGTACAAAGTGCAGATAGAGGCTGCTGGACTACACATCTGCATCACTTACTGTTCATTGTGTGGAATCCTGTGGCCCAGTCTGCCTTCACTGTTGTACGATTTGGAGGGCTTGGCCTGGACAGCAACAGTTGTGAACCTTTCCAGACTACTGTATTAGTATAACTGTTTCAAAGTTGCATTACTCTGCTTATATGGGTGTCAGTGTCTGAACAGCTATATGACATGGCATATAGAACTGTACTAGTACACAAATAAAGGTTTTCCATTTCTGCAAACCTGTGTGTGGTGTTTTATCCTATGACCTCTCCATGGGTATATGTTGCAGGCACCGAATGTCATTTGTATGGGTGGCTCATCAAGTGTCCAGTTGTTAGGGTCTTAACTGTAGGCATAGTGGCTGTTCCATATTGTGTGCGCCTACTACATATGTATCTTACTGCACATATCTCTGCGTGTGTATGTGTAGTCACATGTATATCTATATATATGTATATCTGTATCTGCATATATGTGTCTGTGTATATGTATCCTGGGGATGTTGATAGCTTCCACATTTTACATTTCCTATGGGAGCCAGACTGTACTGCATATGTTACCAATACCAGCTTGATATCATACAGGTGGGATGTAGTACTGTTAATATCTTGTGCCCATGTCATGTCAGGACCTGGTTATGGTATCTGCAACACTTGGTAGTGTATTGCAGGTTGGACGTTTTTGGCTGTGGGGGGGGGTGGGCATACCTATTCGTACAAGACGTATATCGTTTAGGGCCTCTCAACCCCATTAATGGTGCATGTGGACACATATGATTTAGTTAATCTCCCACTGGCATCCACACATGTATGTCCATATATACATATTTGGATATGTAGATATATATATATATATATATATATATATATATATATATATATATAAATATATATATATATATAATATAATGTATGTATGTATGTATGTATATATATATATATATATATATATATATATATATATATATGTGTGCTTACATATATATAACTATGTCTGTATATACCTACATAGATATAAAATATAAAATCATCAGGGTTCTGTATATCTGGCATGGCTTAGTGTAAATCGCTTTGTCTATGGTGTGTAGGGTCCTGGGTGTGAGCCTTGCAGCAGCTGTTTATTTTGTTGTTGGCCGGAACACGGGCCGTTGGATACAGAGTGATTAAGGCACTTTAAAGCAGTTGTAAGCGGGTTTGCACAGAGGTAAGCACTGCTAACTTCCGGTTACAGTTTCTTATACTCAGTTAGCTTTTAAGTTGCTTAACCAGTGTAGGCATTGCTTACCCACACACAAACAGGTTTAAGGCTACTTAGTAGTGCTTAAATATGCTTACTACTGCTTATTTGTGCTTACACCTGCTTACTAGTGCCTTATTCATTATGACACTAACACCTCATGTGCATTTACTGCAATACTCCACTTCATAAATATATGTTATTTAGTGAGTTATGCAACAAAAATATTGGTCATAACGTGCTTTGCCATGTAAAATGGAATGTGTTGCAGTGGGACTTGAACCAGAAATGCCTGTTCATAAGGCAAATGCTCTACCCACTACCCTATTGATATGCTGCTTCATTTGCATATATCTTCCTTGTTATCGTCTTCAGCCTTTTAAGCTACTTTAACCGTAGCTAAGCGATGGGCACACCCACACACTTACAGTTAGCTGTAATCAGATTTTTAAAGAAAAAAAAACGGTTTCTTCATTTTATTTCTACATTCTGTTGCTGTTATACACAAGGGGGACTGTTGATGGGGATATGCGGTCACCTGTGATTGGTCTCGCACATTGTATACCCCTTTCTGCTGTTCTACATTGTGGGGGAACGTTTATTCTGAGAGCTCTGCTCTCAGACACACCCCCTGTACTCTTACACGCTCCGTGTAAGCCTAGAAGCTCGGGAAGCTCACATCATTAATATGCATGGTGCACTGCCATCCTGCTCTTAAATGGTTGCTTCCATGCAGTGGTACGAGACATTGGTGGATGGGCAGAGTGAACTTTTGTCTAAAAATCCAGTGGTTTGCAGATGGGATTTGTGGTTATTAGTTCTGAACAACAAAACATCTGGGCTGTCTTATGATCATGTTTTTTTTTTTGCCACGGAAAAGTACAAGATACTCTGATGGCTATTTTTCTTTCAGATTCCCTACTTATTGCTGGGAGCAGAGTAAACTATTTTCTGAATTTCCTGTTGTGTATTTGTTTTGTAATTGTAGGCTTTCACAATTTTATTTTTAATTGCAAAAATGAACTAATATCTTTTCTGTGACTTCTTTCTATTTCCTTCTTCCAGTAGTTGTCACCAGGAAGTACGTGGGAGATTGTGGCTATCCCTCCATGCTCTAGGTTCCTTTCCCTTAGTATGGGCAGGTGAAATTTTATTTGAATCTTTCCTGGTGTGCTTGCCTCGCAGGTATTAGAAATGTTTATGCTTCAGTTTCTTTTGTCACAATTTCAAACATACCACTTCACAGGAGTATACTATCTGAAAATTCTGTTGCACACTGCAAACTATTTTGGGCCATTAAGAAGGTTAGCAGCAAAAGTGTACTTTGTTTATTCAGGCCATGCTGTGTTACAGTTCACTCCTTTAACAGTGCAGATTGCTTTTGTCTTGCATGTTTTGGTGTACCTCATTCCACTCTATTTCTTTCATTGATTTTGTGAGTGCCTGTGCTTGCCCAGTTCATGTTACTGTAGCAGCACTGTTTATTATGCACCACTGTACCACTATGCACCACTGTACCACGTGGTAGGGCAGACATGCAGACATGGTCAGAAGTGCTTTGGGCTGCAGGTGCCATTCTAACTCTGCATTTCAGGCATTTCTCTGTACAGGCAACACTCTGTGTATTACCATTTGTTTAAACATAGCACTGCTGGTTGTCCTGCCTACTTCATTCGGACTGCTCTTCCTTACTACTTCTGTCAATTTCAGAAAAGTTGTTTGGGATTATTTCTTTCTTAATAGGTAACACGCTAGAATAGAAAAACAAAACAGTAAGACTGTTGGTATGAATATTTCTGATGATCCTTATTATAAGGGATGATGGATGACCATCAGTTAGAATGTACTAGAAGACTGTCGACACAACATACTCAACTTTTAAGCTGAGACTGTGACTATAATTCCTTCCTCTGATTGTGACAGAGGTCTCACTATTTTTGCCACTCATAATATCTTCCACTCTGTAGCTAGTCAGTGTGGTGATAAGTGGTAATGCTTGACTGGTTACTTTTAACAACTAAACTGGCTTGAAATAGGCAATCTAGTTTAACAGCGGAATTGAGCTTTTACCTACTCCTACTATGGATGTAGATCTCTGTGCCTGTTGTCTTGGAGGTCTCGGAGATTCAGCATTTTTAGAATGGAGAATAAACTAATGGATATGGGGTTCTGAGGTGCCTTTAATATATTAATGCAGTTGATGGTCAAGCATTTGAAGTGGATCTGTGCAATAGCCCGAAAATTGTTTTATCATAAAGAGCTTTTTGGACCTTCACCTTCTAATTCTGGCACTGCTCCTTGGCATAGAGACCTTGAGGCTCTATGAAGCACTTATTAGAGGGGGGCATGAAGGCTGATGTACCCAAGAAGTTTCACTGTTTAGGGAAATGGTACACTGTTAGTCAGAACATAACTGATTAGTTTACATTCCTTTTCATGATGTGGTGCAGATGGGCTTATATATATGAAGGAATATAATAGGGTGATGTCGATGTTGTTTCTTTTCAAGGATAATGGTGACAAGGTTTCTGATACTCTTTGAAAGTACATTTCTAAGAATGCATAATGGTTAACACATTACATAATTTGTTGTATATGTTACTGTGTCAAGTAAAGTATCATTTAGCAATTCTCTGGTTTGAGTATTTCTCCCGTTTACAGATATGTTTACCAATGAAGACTAATTTCTTTAAATCTGTTACTCTAAGTGATGCTCAGAAGACAGGTCAGGATTTGATAACACCCTTATCTGGATATTGTCATTTCCACGATCAGGAACCTTTTAATGTCATTTTTTTCTAGTGGAGAAGTCAGGTATTTGGTTCAAGATCTCGAAGTTAGTGGTAAGAGAAAGATAATATTGTAATAGGACTAAGGAAGGAATTTCTTTAGTATGATTATGAATATTTTGATCTGCACACTATTTAAAGAGGTCAGTATTTCCTGGATGGATTTTTTTGTGAAGGCTGATGCTATAACTGGAGGAAAGAGAAGATTCTATAGAGTTTTTTTTTTCTTCTCTGCCTTTTACACAGCATAACGCCATCAAAAAAAAAGAATCTGGACTTTATAGTCTTGTACTGTTGTTACTTCCTTGCATTTCCTTTTTTTTTTCCTAGAGAGGTTTTGCTGTCACCCTTTATGGCAAGTAGAGATGCATTCTTTTCTACTGTTTGAGAGTGGGGTTCCACCTCACTTTTTGGAAGAATATGGCTTTTTAATCAACATCAACATAAATCTATTATTTTGTAGAGATGGGAATAAAGATGTAATACGGTACAGTTACATGAAGCTCTTATCATACATATATGATCGTTCCTGTCTCTCCAGAGAGCTTCTTTTTATCATCCCCCAATATTCTGGTTTAGAGTCTGTGCTGGTGGTTGTATCTTGACACATTGTTGTGGTTATCAGTAGAGCAGCTTAATGTGTGGCAGTTGGGTTCAAACATTAAAAAGTCATCCTTTCAAGCCAAGTGTGCAGATCAAGGGCAAAGAATGCAAATAGATATCTAAAGCCAGGGTGTGTGTGTGTGTGTGTGTGTGTGTGTGTTGGCTTGTATCATAACTTAGATGTGTGTCAAGTACACAGGTGGCCACTTATGGTTACCAATAGTTTGCCTATAGATAATGTATGCACTGCCATCAACAATCTGCTGATGGGATTTTTGATATATTTTTGTCTGATAACCCTGGGACCAAAGTGCCAAGGCTAATTTTGAATTCTATGTCATGCTCCTAAACTGCAGTACTTTTGTTTTAAACCATGGCTCCAAGTGTCTGAAAACATCCCCTTTTCCCCCTCTCAGCGGGTAAGGAAGCCTTCCCAGGTAGATTATGCAATACCAATAAAGGGATGCACTTCTGGACAAAGTTTTGGCCAGGGTGAATGCTGCAAACAATATATATGGACTCATAAATTATTCTGCAAAGACAGGAGTGAAATTAAATCTGTAAGGCTATGGAAAGTGCCTCACCCAACTGTACTTTCTCTGGCCTGCCTTGTAGCAAAGGTTTGAACTGCCAGAATGCATTAGGCTTTCTGCCCCATCTTTGTACCAGAGTGTCCTCTGTGTATGCAGTCTCCCATATGTAATAGCTCAGTTTTCTGAGATATTAAGTGTGGTGTTAATTCAATCCAGGGTTTCTTCATGCAATGTAGTTGCATTTGCTGGCTGTAGATAAATGGAACAAATGCAATCATCTCTTATCAGCAAAGTTAATATTTAAAGTAAGTTTTTTTCTACATGGGGACATATATGGGTTAATTTTTTCCATGCTGCATGCAAGTCAAATAGCAGTATAACAACTCTTCCAGATGTGCTATGGTTTTGTCATATATGCCATGGGAATAGGTTTTGGCAGCAAGGTGTACGTTGCATCAACTATATGAAGTACATATAGAATTTCCAGAAACCTGACACCTGAATAAGGGCAATTTAGTCATGTATAACTGAAGCAAAACACTTCTGCTGAAAAATAATTTCTGCAAACATGAAATTGCTCTTCCCCCCAACACTGTGCCACTGTGGAATTGGCATAAATAAGTTAGCAGGCTGTTTGCACCCCCCAACTTACCCACACTGGTGGCATTCATTAGATTCTAGGTATTAAATTGAATTTTATAAGTCAGAACTAATGTAGTAAATATTATTTTTTGTAATGTTTTGGAAACAACTTATGATGTCTCACTAAGCACTCAAAGCGTACACCTACAGTCACCTATATGTCACTTTCATATGAGGTTAAGCAATTCTACCTGTATCAGTTGAATTCTAAGAAATTTAGAGAAATATGAAAACTATGACACTATAAATAATCTGTATAGGACATTTAATATCTCTTTAGGTGTACTAGACAGAGGTCAAGCATCAATGCAGTTGTGATGTCTGTCATGTATGTGTTAAAATGAAATCTTTCAATAGCCTGTATGGTTCTGGAATTAGTAATGTAGATATGTACAGGCAATTTTAGATGCCTGGAAGCATTAGTAGGAATATTCTATTCCCACTACCTGATATCCATAAAATACAGATTCCTCTACTTAAATATGCTACTATTCAGCTTATCCTCCATTCTTTTCCTACTGTGCCATCTTTCATCCTACCACGACTCAATAACATATTGCAACATCTCTCCAAGTCTGTTCCAACCACCTATCTATACTTCCTCTTTACAATCTCCACACATTGCACCAAACCTATTTAATATTGTTTACCCCGGGAATCATCTCTGTGTCACTGCTGGACAGAGGCACAGCAAACTAATGGGTATAGTATTCTCATCCTAAGGGGTGGTGAAAGCCACACACACTCTGGCTAGGCTTATAAATGCCCTAGGGCAGATAGCCTAGTATGAACCTATGAACCTATGAACCTATGAACTCACCTTTACTCCAAATATAGGCAGATTAATTGCACTTCAACTCAAACCAAAACAAAATTAAGTGCAAGAATCCTCTCCAAAATAAGTATGTATAATTCCCCAATATACTAAAGCCTTTCTAGGAGGAAATATACACCCTAATCCTGGCCCCATCTGTCACAATGAATGCAAAGACTATTCTGTGCCATGTACTTCTGTAACATAACAACACTCTATCCCCAACCCTGGTGATCTAAATTTTTCTGCAATAAATGTTAGAAGTATGAGAAATAAAACTGCTGAACTACATGCTTGGATTACCTAACTTAAGCCTGATGTTCTCGCTATAACTGAAACTTGGCATAAACCCAGCATAAACAACTCCGAAGTTGTACTTCTTGGCTATAATATCATCTGTAATGACTGAATAAAGAGGAAAGGTGGTGCTACTACTTTAACAAAGGAGGAAATTCAACAGACATTAATAACTTTAGATCTATATCAATCTTATCTCCCTTCACCACAATACTTAAAATGTATTCAGAAACAACTGCTAGACTATCTTCTGCAGGAAGAACTCCTATCCCCTACACAACATGACTTCTGTCATTCCCACAGTACTAGCACTGCCCTTCTAAACAATATATAGATAATGTCAATAAAGCTAGAGATAATGGCAAGCTAGTCTCTTCCTTGTTTCTAGACTTTTCTAAATACTCTGGCACAGTTTGTCACAGCAAACTTCTACTTCAAATGTCCTCAATAGGTTTCTCTCTGCCCACTCTTCTGTGGTTCAAAAGCTAATTGTCCAATAGGTATCAGTCAGTAAACTAGCACTCCATACTCTTCCCTTACCTCCCAGTCACCACCGATGTACCACAAGGCTTTATCCTTGGTCCCCTCCTCTTTAACATTTTCACCAGCACCCACCTTAATACAATATGCAGATGATTCCACACTCATTTGTACATCTGACAATATCGTAAATCTCCAAAAAATTACTAAGGAAGCTTTAATAGCCACTGAAACATGGCTTCATAACTCACAACTCATGCTCAACCCAAAACAGGACCAAACTCATTTTTTTCCCAACTTCCTCTCTCATGAAAAAACAACATTTAAAGTTTTCTCTCTTGATACTACAACCATAGTCACTTCTCATAGCAAACTATTAAGGGTGATAGTGGATGATAATCTTACATTTGACCTGCATATGCATAACTGCGTAAAAAAAACTCATCAAAAACAAGGGGTGCTTTACAGAGCTGAAAACTTTCTCACTGGCGCAACTAAAATACAATCGCCACTACTTATCTTCTCCCCGCTCTTCTTTACGGCGCTCCCATCCTTACTAAACTTCAGGAATCACAAAAATTAAAACTTAAACAATGCTATAATGAAGTTGCTAAATTTGTAGCACATACCCCTTTCAGAACCCACCACTGTAGAGCACTGAAAAGCCTAAATTAGTTAGTATTGCAACATCAACTTACATATACACAGGTCCTTACCACCTATAAAATTATCCAGCATCCATTTGCCTGTCCAGCACTAAAAAGCATTCTACACATCTATGTTCCCAGTCAGTGATTGCAATCCAGTGGCCAAAAACCCCTGTCTACAAACCTAGAAAAATGTCTGGGCATCGTATGTACTCGTACAAGGTTGCTAAGGCCTTGAACTCCTTATGTGTATCCATCAGGTCTATAGCCTCCCTGCCATTTTTCAAAACCATTCTGAAATTTCTTAGCTAAAATCTGGCTTGTTCTTGCTCAAAACCAGGATAAACTATATCCATGCACGTGAACAAGTACCTTTTCTTTCCTTATACCTCCTTACTCTCCCTTGTTCACTTACTTCCTTACTGCTATCTAATTTTCTTCCCTGACTTTCTCTCTAAATATACCATAAGCCTGTTTTTCCCTCACTTCATATTGCAATTCATATTTCTATTAGACTAACTTACCTTTAATTTCTCTACAAACTGTCTAAAATTTTTCTAAATATTAAATGATTGTCATAAAGCTTGTATCAATTCTTAACCAACGTTTTTATATTATGTTTAATTTGTTATAATTATTTAAACTGCAGATATTTTGTTTTATTTTTGAAAATTGTAAAATTATTGTTCTTAAAATGTTTTGTAATAATTTGAGGCATTTCTCCCCAGGCCTTCACTGAAAATGAGCTTCTACCCAGTCAGACTTTCCCAGTAATCATATGTCAATAAATAAATAAATAAACAAAAAAGAGGCATCACTAAGGTTTAATGCGTGCTGATTAAGAATAAGCATGATCCCAATCCTCTCATGCCTGAAGTCCTGAAATTGTATTCCTTAAGCTTCCTACTGTGACATGGATATATTTAGTTAAGTACTAACTGCCTAAAACTGCAGCTTGTGCTTGTGTTCTCACTGGTTTGGATTTGATATAACATGAGCATTTCCTACCTGTCTACTGCCCTCAGTAAATATCAGATAAAAAGACAAACCCCCGGATTTACGACTCTTCGTGCAGGACTAATCTAGTCCTGCACGGAAACGGCAGTTTAGGAGGAGGATGGCAGTGCGCTATGCATATTAATGAAGGCGTGCTGCCTGACCTCCTAATCCTACATGGAGCGTGGAGGAGTGCAGGGGCGTGTCTGAGAGCAGAGCTCTTAGAATAAACACGTCCCTGCAAAGTAGAACAGCAGAAAGTGTAAATAAATGAGCGAGACCGCTCATAGGTGTCCACATATCCCCACCAACAGTCCCCCATGTGTACAACAGCAACAGGACATAAAAATAAAAAGAAGAAACCCCTTTATTTATTTTTAAAACCCTGAGTACAGCTAACCATAGGTGCGTGAGTTTGCCCATCGCTTAGCTACGGTTAAAGCGACTTAAAAGGCTGAAGAGAATAACAAGGAATATATATGCAAATGAAGCAGCATAGCAATAGTGTAGTAGTTAGAACATCTGCCTAACTAACAGGCATTGCCGGTTCGAGTCCCACTGCAGCACATACCATTTTCCATGTGAAATCTGTATATGAACATATTTTTACATCTTTTTGCTGTATAACTAATAAATAAAATTTAAATGTGAACTGGAGTGCTGCATTAAATGCACATGTGAAGTGTCAGTGTCATAATGAATAAGGCACTAGTAAGCAGGTTTAAGCACAAATAAGCAGTAGTAAGCATATATAAGCACTAGTAAGCGTGTTTAAGTGCATTTGCATGGGAGTAAGCATTGCCTGCACAGATTAAGAAAAGTAGAAGCTAACTGAGTAAGAAACTGTAACCGGAGGTTAGCAGTGCTTACCGTCGTGCAAACCCGCTTACAACTGCTTTAAAGTGCCTTAATTACTCTGTACCCAATGGCCCATGTTCTGCCCAGCAACAAAATAAACTGCTTCTGCAAGGCTCAAACTCAGGACCCTGTACACTATAGTCACAGTAGTTAACCACTAAGCCACCAGATAAATACATATGAATGAGGTATCAGCAAACTAATCCTCACCACAGGAAAATCAAACCAAACATGTGAACTGAATCTATGTACAGTGTGAAGTGGTATAACCTGCTACATAACATAAATATATGAACTGGAGTACTGCAGTAAGCATAGATGTGAGGTGTTATTGTAATAAAGTGTAGACGTAGTAGAAGTGTAGAATCATGAATACCAGACACATATAGAACCTGTACTGAATAATAAATTACTGCCAAAAGGCAAATATAGTGTTAATTAACTATTAAGCAATGCTAACTGCAGCACAGCTCAACTTAGTAAGAGTAAGCAATGCGTAGGGGAGCCAATCCAATCAGCCTAGTGGTATACCTCTTTAAGCACTGCCAACCTTAGGCAAGCAGGTGTGCCCATAGCTTAGCCTTTTTAAACCCAGCGAATCAATGAAACGTGTGAGTAACTGGCTGTATTTAAACCCCACAGGTGGGAATACGTTCCATAACTGGTTGTAACTTCCTACTGCAGGCAGAATGGCTGGTGTGGGTGAAGGCACTTGTTTTAGAGTGCAGCACTGGGGCATCCAGGAGTCAAAAATCATGGTATGGCTCCTGGTAAAACACCATGAGGAGAGACTACTGCAGGGCCAGTACCAGGGCTCGCAGTATAAAATGGAGGCCTGGGACAGTCTCGCCCGTGACCTCACCAGTGCCACAGGTATCCCCAGACTGGTGAGCAGGTCAGGCACCACCATGCTGACCTGAAGCAGTGGAGGGGGGATGTACTTAAACAGTGGATCCAGGAGTGTCAGCAGATGCCTAATGCCCCAGTACTGAGTAAGTACTCATTCTACTAAGTAGCTTGTGTATACTATGGATAGGTATGGCTAAATATCACTTTATTTCTCCAACAGCTGCAGATGAGTGGGCTGCGAACCAGCAAGTCCATGATGCTAGGTTGCAAAGGCTGCGTCATGAGGCAGGTTAGTAATTAGTCTGCATGTACTGTCATAACAAATAAATATAAGAGCCTTAGAAAGTGTTGTACCAGTAGAAATAAATGTGTAATAGTCTGTGAATAAAGATATAACCCTTGGAGTGCTTCTGTTTACTCTTCTATCATATGTTAGTGAACTGTTGCATACTATAAATAGTACTGTTGTATTTTAAGCAGTGTCACCCACACTGTGGTATGCAGATAAAATGTGTATGAAGTCCTACATAACAATGTTGGAAGTGCCAAGAGGTCAGTCATATTGTACAAGTGAGGGAGACTTAGAAAACAGTAGAAAGCTTTAAATCAGTTCCTTGATAGCACAGTGTACTGTGATGTTAGCTATAATTTTTTTTGTCACACACAGAAGGGGTTTGAATCCTGGGAGTGCTACTAAGTTGTATGCATAATCATACCCCACAACTGTACATCTTTTGTTACAATGTTCATATAGAAAGCTGTATGCATAATTACACCCAACAACTGTACAGAATTTGCTAGAATGTTCAAAATGAAAGTTGCATGCATATTCATACCCCACAACTGTTCCAGTCTGTCCAGCATGTCCAGATAAATGGCCCATATCACCAGCCAGGTACCATGTTACCCTGAAAAATCAGTGTGATGATCCAAGAAATGTAGGCAGCCGTTAATGACATATAACTGATAGTCAAGCGTGTACACAGTCATAGAATGTATATAAAAACAAACCTGTCATTCTAGCACCTCACCCAAAGTGTATGAAAGCAATTCTCAACATATGTTGCATTAACACCTGCATCTTGTCATGCCTGTATGTAATATACAGGTCACGTATATAATAATCTATAAACATACCAGTGTACAATATAAGGCCACTGGGTAGTGTAATAATACAAGTAAGGGAAAGATCACTGCAGTGACTAAGAATGTTGTGAAAACTACTAGGATATATTAATTGTTAATTGAACTCTCTCTCTCACCCCTACCATATGTGCAAAATAACCCAGTGACACTCCTCAAGTGGTATGTGCACACTCCAGACTTTTGTTGGGACATATGTCCTAACGGTTTATAAATATTCACATTTGTTTCTATGCATGTGCCATGTTAAAATATACCCATATTGGTGGCCTGTTGCCATCAATGAAACCTGCATGCTCTTGTAATGGCCACTGTTGTTTCATATATGCATTTCTTCTGCTTGCTCTGCAACTGTGATAAATCTGGTATTTTGGGTTAATGGGAATACCTATGCATGCTGTTATAACTAATCCTGAGTGCTGTTGACTGTTACTAACCCATATCTGTCATAAACCTGCTACAACATAGCTCATATGAGAAGACTGGTCCCAGCGGACCCACCTGTCCCACCTCAGTTGACCACGGCACCGGGCACCTGCGCATCTGAGGCCCAGCCTGGGATCTCCTCCTCTATGGGCCCTGCACCACCTTCAGGTGGAACCACTGCAAGGGATGGACCTTGCCCCCCCTTGGAGCGAGCGCGGAGGGGAACCTGTCACCCGTCAACATGTCCGTGCCGTGGTGCACAGGGAGCGTGATCTGGAGTTTCGAGACTGGCTATGCCAGCTTGAGGGCTGAGTGGCGCAATTAGAGGGTGAGCCTGCCACTCCTACACAGCCCCCAGCACAGCCACCTTTAGAGCCGTGAAGGTGCAGTTGTGACTGCCCATAGGTGGGGACCTCAGTCCCACTGTTTCCATTTGGGGGCTCATGGGCTTGTGACTTCTAAACATCCCTCCCCGTCCAAGGTGTTTACCCCCCACATGTGTCATATACTGCCCCTGTATGCATCTTGTTTGTCTTGTCTGTTAACCTACCCAACCTACCTCCCCAAATATACCTACTACCCCTCCCCAACATCCCACTCTCACCTGAAAAAAAGGGCAATCTGTTCCCACAAAAAAATCTCTCCCCATACATAGCTGTCCATTTTGCAGACATGTCCACTGGACACATGTAATCCGGTCTAATTGACATCACAATGAATTTATGTTGTCATCACCCCTCTCCCAGGGATTTGAGGGTCCAAATGTATCTCCAAATTCAGTATATATGCACAGCTGTTGCTGTAGAAAAAAATGGGCAGCTATGGACCTTTCCTATACCCTTCCTGCACATCCCTAGCTATTTTCCCTACTGTCTTTCCCTCTTTGTGCCCCTTTTTTCACCACTTTCCTATCAACCCCTTTTTCTTTTCTTTTAAAGAAATTAGTGTGGGGGTAAGCGGCAGTAAGCACTTTTAAGCAGCAGTAAGCAGGTTTGCAGGGGTTTGCGTGGGCATAAGCTATGCCTACACAGATTGAGCAATTCTGTAGCTGAGTGTAAGAAAACATAAGTGGAGGTTAGCAGTGCTTACCATCGCGCAAACCCGGTTACAACTGCTTAAAACTGCCTTAATCACTCTGTATCCAACCACGCTTGTTCTGCCCAGCAACAAAATAAACTGCCTCTGCAAGGCTTAAACCCAGGACCTTGCACTCTATACATAAAGTGACTTACCACTAAACTATGGCAGATAGACATAACCTGATGTTTTCACAAACATATCATCCAGCACAATCAGTCAACTGTACAGGAAATGTATTAATATCATACCACACAACCTGTGAATGCAAGAAGTCTGGACAAAGTATGCCACAATGTGGGTACAAATAGGGATATATGTCAACTAATGCTCTAATACACTTAAAATGTTGCTAGTTACACAGTTATATGTATTAGAACACATATGTAGAAGGAGATGACGTCTGAAACACAAAAGTGTCGGCACTAGTTACTGACTTCAATGCTGCGATCATCCATGTCAATTGCCAAGAGAATGAGGTACAGGCCAAAATATGAGCCAAACATGCATGGACATATGGACAGATATATATCTGTAAATGTAGACAGACAGACAGCTATATGTATGTATATATATATATATATATATATATATATATATATATATATATATATATATATATATGACTCACAAATAATCATATAACATCAATTGTATATAGATACATAAATATGTTCACATGTATGTATATAATATATATATATATATATATATATATATATATATATATATATATATATATATATATATAGCTATATGAGATATATATAGGTACATACACATATACACAGACAAAAGGTATTAGTAGCCATACATATGTAGAAGTAGTGTAGAAGTACTGGGTGCAAAGTATATCCCTCAGCCACAAGCCCTTTAACTGCCACCTGTGAAATGTGTAGTGTGGCAACCATTCCCACAAATGAGAATACTGACATTAAACATATACCCACCCACAATTCAAAGGACATGACATGACACGACACACAGATATGCATACACGGATACCCTTTATTTGTGTACTATACAATAATATATACCAGTACTTACACCATGTAAAGTTTGAAATATGTAATCAGTGATGAATGCAAGGCCCACACAAAGCAGTAGATGCAAGCAATGTGGATATATACCATACTATGCTGTCCAGGCCAAGGCCTTCAATTAGTACAACAGTAGACACAGGATTTGCCTTCAAGATACGTAACAATCAACAATTACAGATGTAGTTCAGTAGCTTCCAATTACACCCTGTAGTCAAGCCCTAGGGGGAAAAGTAGCACTTGTGTTAATGTCACAGTATCTTGTACATAACATTGCTTAACCTAACATCTTACTATCACACTGAATGACCCTTGTCTTAACAGTTATATCCCTGAAAAGGTGTCACAGCCTAGGTTAATGACATTGAACCCCCCCATAAAAGGCTGTACAAGGGCAAGGAACACTGTGTACCACACACTTACCTCTGGAATGTACAAGGGCACATATGTGTTCTCCAGCTGTTGCCCCCATATATATGGACTTGGGCCAACAGTTGGTGTGGGAGTCCATGACATGACTGGGATGATAGCAGTAATGCTAGCGGTAAACAATGATAGGCCATTACCTAACAAGCCCTTTCTATATCACAGCAGAACAAAGACTGGCATATATGTGGAGGACAGAGGCAGGAACATAGGGCCATATTTGCATTATTGCTGTTACACACCCTGGAAATTGCTGGTGTTACAGGATTTGTTGCAGCATACCCTTATGGAGGAATATGACATTGAAATGCAAATGGATGTAGCCATGTACTGATAGCACTCAACAGACAGAATGCCACTGATATATCTGGGACAATACTTGTGTGGTGCACAGACAAAACCTAACAGCCAATCCTCCTGGTATCATATGAATAGGCCCACAGTTGTGAGCTATGCAGACAGACAACATTCCATGCAAAAGTACCATGTACACAGAAACCCTGTAAGACCAGCAAGATACAATGCACACAACAACACTACTCACTCTGTCTGTAGGTCTGGAGCCTTATCCAAATGTGGATATGGCCTGTGTCTGCAGGTTCCGCTGTAAGAGGTATTGCTACCTGCTGTCTGTAACACTGATGTCCACACACAGGAAGGATGTCATCCATACTGGAAAGGTGAAGGGACAACGCCCACAGAAGTCAGCAATTTATAGTACAGAGTTGCCATGACAGTGGCTATCTGAAGTTCTACACAGCAGGCTGCATGCAATTGTTGGACACTGACTGGTGCAGAGGCCATCACCTGATCATATGCAATACCTACAAAAGCATGCTGCAATCTATTCAAACCAGCTCAATCACTCTACTGGAGAGACTGAGAGAGAGAGATAGAAAAAAAAAACAAAATAACAACTTTAATAAAAGTAACAAACCTCAGGGATTTGTTACAGTGGAAAAAACACAAAAGGTATGTGAAACAGATATGCATTTACTTGCATGTAGTACATGTGTCAGGACACAGCAGCCATAGCCAGATGTCTGGTGGGGTACCACATAGGCAGATGTTCAGGGGTGCTCTTCGGAGCACTGCTGGTCATCATGCCCCTGGCAGACGTGCCACATCTATATCAACCACACACATGTTCCAGGCTGTCATGGAGGCACAGGCATGAATGGAATGGTACACCAGACAGGGTCTAATGGTGCAGAGGGCTCATCACACCTCTGTACCTGACAGCATCTGTGACCTAGCAGGTGCCATTCATAATTACACTGAGGTCATGGATAGACGGCAGGGTGAGACATTGGATCTCATCAACAATGCCATGTCCATGTGTCAGGACAGGGCAGGACGATTGTGACGGCCACATGGACGTATGCCAGCAACACCAGCAGCTGGAGGTCACCGTGGACAGCCCACCAGTCATAGCCATTCCTGCAGTGGCAGTACCAGCCCCAGCACTGTAGGGGGGTGCTGTCCACAGACCATCATAGCAGACCACGTGCATGTGGCCCTGGCGGAGGAGGGACCTGGATCCAGTGGACGTCTGTCAACCTCGGTGGACAGTACCCGATCTGGCTTTGTACCTGATACTGCCTGTAGCACCCCTGCCAGGCACAGGTCCTGTGTCTGTGGCCGGAGATGGTGAACTGCAAACCCTGCCAGGTACAGTCTGCAGCTGTCTCACAAATCCCCATATAGGGCAGCCACATGGTGGAACTGTGTGCAAACAGACACACACACACACATAAACAACAAACCTAGGGCAACCACATACCTGCACACACGACATCACCATTGGCCCATAACAGTACTCAGCCCCCCCCCCACACACACACACACACACACACACACACACACACACACACACACACACTGTGTCAGTTGTATGGCTCAGCCTAGGTCTCTTGCAAACCAACAACACACACTATGCATATGATGATACCTGTGCCACATCCTGTCATCTGTAACATCGATGCAGGGACAGGCTAACATGGTGCTGATGCACAAGGTGACTGTACAACAGTGTAGCAATGGAATGCTGTGTAGCATGTTGTCAGCAGTAAAGTGAAATGCTAATATCTTGGAAGGTGTAGCTGTGCAGCCAAGATGCATTATAGCTGTAATTAACAATGTTGTATTGTTTTCACCATTATCTATTCTGATTGTGTTGTGTTTGCCCATGTGCCACATGACTGATGGGTGAAGTGGTGTCAGCAGGCCTTCTACAGTGGACACCAGTAAGTGTAGTGGGTGGTACACATGACATGGCTGGGTACAACACACAGAGCCTTTGGTTTGGATGCAGTACAGATACAAGACTGTACACACAGAGGTATGTCCCCGTGCAGGTAACACATCTGTTGCCCATATAATCCCACAAAGACAGGATAGGCACAACCACACATTGCTATATATATATATATATATATATATATATATATATATATATATATATATATATATATATACAGTCTGCAATGTGGATGACATTGAACATGCTAACAGCAGGGTGTATGTCCCTTTCCCCACTCTACTGTGATCCTCACCTCAGTAACGTGTGCCAATAGCCCTACTCTTAGGAGGATGTCAGGTGCTCAACTACTGTGAATGGTGTAAACAACAACTAACAACCTGATAACATACACTGTACAGTAACCAAATAAAAGCGGTGGTACTATACTCCAAACCAGAAAAAGTCCAAAATGAGAAATGGAGAGTGAAATCCAATTCTTAAGCCAAAGTTTATTTAAATCACGTTCCACGCAATAAATATATCTCTCTATATAACACTCTATGTTAAAACATAAACGCTATTGAACACACGCGTTTTCGTCTGTTTAACTCAGACTTCATCAGATGAACCTTTAATTAAGTTACACTCCTTTTATAATCTGACCAATGACATCAATTAATAAACATAATTTAGACAATTAACAGTATTACAATTACTTTTGATACTTGCTTGAGTAAATATACTTCCCTATCTCTTAAAAAACAATCTTTCGTTAAAAAATACTAAACAAATAAATACTTCTCCATTGATTAATATAATTTTATTCCTATACATTTTTAAAAATTAAAAAATTAAAAATGTCTATGTTAATAAATAATTCATTTAAAATTCTAAAATGTTCAACTGCCCTCTAGTGGAAATTCATATTATTGTCCTGTGGCATCCTAAGTTAAAAACCTTTAAATAAAATGCCCTTTTGTATTATTAAAACTACTAAATTAATGTTATAAAATTTATAAAAATACAATATTAAAGAATACATAAAGAAACGTATGAAAAATGTATAAAAATTGTTCTGGATAAATTTATTGTACATATTACAAAATATTGTTATAGCTTAGCTGCCCTTAATTTCAGAATTGGTATAATACTTGTGTACTCATTCAACCCTGGTGGGTTGTATGCTTTCAATGTTACCTGCCACCAAAGCTCCCTATATTCAACTTTTTCCTCCCAGGGGCCACCTCTTATATCTCTTTGAGTGTGTTCTAACACTGTAAATTTGAAAGTGGCTCCTGTACATTCCTTGCTATGTTTAAACAAGGCATTTGTGTCCTTGCAATTCTTAATATCATTGAGATGCTCGTACATCCTTCTTTTAAGTTTTCTTTCTGTTTTTCCTATATAGAAAGAATTGCAGGTCCCACAGGTGGCCATATAGACCAACCCCATGGACTCACAATTATAATAATTCTTATTGTTAATAATCCATCTATCCCTGCTTGCTATATATAACCTATTGGAATTTAAAATATAGGGGCATTGGGCGCATCTACCACATTTATAAGTACCCGTCTTTTTTACATCTTGTGGAGCCATGGTATTCCTACTTTCTAATATATTTCTTATACTTAGAGCATTCTTGTACACTATTTTTGTTGAAATCCCTTCTAATTTATCTATGTCAGTTATATTAATAAACCTATCCCATTCCTTAAAAAATATTCTTTTGATGTTACTATTCATTGCATTATATTCCAGGGTTAGGGCTAATTGAAATTTTTCTTGATTTCCCCCTTTGTCTTTAAATTGCTCTATTCCTAGTCAGTGGTTTTCACAATTGGGGTTTATCTATTTTCCCTTCCCCCTTCTATTTCCTGCCTTATTTCCTTAATAAGTTTTGATGGATATCCTCGATCCATAAACATTTTTTCCAAAAGGTCACATTCTTTAAGAAAATCCTTCTGGGAACTTGTCATTTGACTACCTCTCACAAATTGTCCTTTTATAATGTTCCTTTTACAGTGTAGGGGATGTGCACTATCATAATGTAGAAACATATTACAGTATGTAGGTTTTCTATATACTTTTGTTTCTAAAACATCTCCCTGCTTATAAATTTCCAGATCTAAGTATTGCAGTACATTGTTTGATACTGTGTATGTGAACTTCAAAAAACCTGTGGTTTTGTTAAGATAAACCATGAATTCCTTAAGCTTTTCATGTCCACCAGTCCAAAATAGGACTATGTCATCCAAAAATCTGCGATAAAGTACCCAATGGGAATTAAATTGGGAATTTAATACATATTTCTCTTCCCATTTAGCAAGTACTAAATTTGTATAAGTTGGGGCACATGCAGTACCCATAGCCACTCCTTGCGTCTGCCTAAAAAATTCCCCATTGAAATATAAAAAATTATTCTTTAACACCATTTCCATCAACCACACATTCACCTGCTTTTCATTATTGGTTAAAATTTTACTTTCGTACAGTATTTCTTCAAACATTTTTGCACCTTCAATATACGGGATGGATGAAAAAAGGTCAATTACATCTATAGTAACAAATAAAATATTGTCCAAACCTTTAACTCTTGAAATAACTTTTAATAAATCCCATGAATCTTTTAGAATTTTTTCCCTTTCTACCCATAGTTTTTTAACTTTGGTATCTATATATTTAGCTAGTGGATGGGTTTTTGATCCGTCAGCTGAAACTATTGGTCTTAATAGGGGGTCTAGCTCATTTTTATGAATTTTTGGAATTCCAAAAATTGAAGGAATTTTAGGTTTCTCCACTTTCAAAAATATGTGGGTTTCTTGATCTATAAGCCCCTCATATAACATATCCTTTAAGTTTATATCTATTTTGTTATAAGCAATATTGATTTCATTTTTTGAGACTTGATCATATTTAGTATTGTCCCAAAGAATGTTGTACATTCTACTATCATATTCAATTTTATCCATAATAACCACTCCACCCCCTTTATCTGGTTTCATAACTCTTAAGTTGGGGTCATTTCTCATCTCATGTAACAACTGCTTCTCTTCTGTCCCCAAGTTAGTTTGATATTTGCTACTGTCTTTTCCTTTTCTAATTTCCTTTTCAATTACTTTTTCTAAATTCTTTAATTGGGGGTGGATAGGTGGATTATAGATGGTTTTATGTTTCAAAATTGGGGCAGAATCAGTTTTATTGTTGCTAGGGAATAAAATTTTCAAATTAATTTTCCTTAAAAACAACCTAATGTCTAGGAGAGATTTTGCCAAATCCCCCTTAGTATAGGGTATAAACTTCAACCCTTTGGATAAAAGTCTAAAATGCCCTTCCTCTAAAACCAAGTGACTAAAATTGTAAATAGTAAAATTGTTAAAAGACCATTTGTTACCCACATTCATGATTTCTAAAATTTCAGGGCGGTTGGGTACTGCTAGTACTTCCCCCTCTCCCCCCCCTCCATTGAAAATCTGTTTGTCTGTTCCCTTGTTTATTCATCAACCTTTCTGACCTCCTTAGGGGGGGATACTCATCCTCATATTCATAAACATCTTCCAGTGGGTTAATTTCCCCTTCTATTTCTAGAGGTCCTTTTTTGTCATCTCCTTTATAATATACCTCCCTAACATATCTCCTGTGTGGGGGGTTAGGGTAACTCAAATTGTGTTTGTATTCATATATGTCACGGTCCATTTTCTTTATTTTCCTTTGTATTAAATTTTCAATTTCTCTATCTATGTCTTTTCTAATATTAAAATACTTTTCTTTTTCATCTTCTATAGAAAATATCAAATCATTCTTAATACATTGGTCCAAAACTTCTATTTCTTTATGTAAGTCTTCCTGAACGCATGTGTTTTCCCTCACTATCAATTTTAACACATCAATACCACATTTGTTAAAAACCTCAATGAGTTCCTTATGAAATAAGGAACCTGGAACAACATTATTAGGAAACTTATACACACGTAGCCCTTTGGGCACAATTTCCTTTAAAATACATTCCGTTAAATAAGTGTTTTCTATACTTAAAATTCTATGTTTATTCATTAACTTTGAAAGGGAGTTTAAATTCTCCCTGTATGTATTGTTATTTGCTTGCACATTTTTTTCGTTGTTATTACTTTTAAAAACGTATTTAAAACATAGCCAGTCATTTATCTCCTGGCGTGGAGAAACAGTACCTTTTGCCTCAGCACTTCTCTGAGGTTTACTAGTACCCCTTTCGCTCCGTGGACAAGAATTGTTCTCACCAGTTCCTGTTAAGTCCCTTAATATGCTCGGTGTACAGTATTACAGACAGCTATGTGGGGGGATAGATGCAACAGTAACTACAATGATAGCGGATGTGTCCACAATAGCCACACCCACTGAGTTATAGCAACCCCAGTAGTGCTGCACACCTCTACAGTATGGAGGAGGGCATTAACACATCTATGACCTGTGAAGGACTGTATGTCCATGGGATGGCACCTGTGGAATGTTGGCATTTGCCAAGCAGTCCTGGTGGAAACATATTCTGTGAACAGAGGTAGATCCCTTAACATCTATACACATTCCTACATGTGGGATGGTGTACAAAAGCCTGCTAGGATCTACACAGGCATTGTGCACCTCCTAACCCTCATCTACACTTGTCATGATTGTGTTAAGGAGGTATACCAGGTTCCGGTTGTATTCTCTGCCTTAGACAAGTCCAACATTGGTGGGGTCCCGTGTGTTAAGATCACCAGTGACAATGGCCATGGGTTCATTGTTGATATGTTCCATGTCCCTGCAGACCAGGGTCATGGTGGATTTTTGGTCGTCCTTGCCAACATTGGTGAATCCATTGTCAGGTGTAGGCCTGTTGGATCATATGAGGGATCCCAGCTACTTACTGCACCCGCCCGGGGGGTTCCCCCCAAGCATGACACTTCACTTGACTGTACTGCATGATATGTTAGTAATGCCAGCCTGACTTCCTCCAGGTGAGATGGAGTACTGTTAACATGTACTGCTTTGTCATGTAGGGTCCTGGTTATGGTATCTGCTAAGGTTGGTAGTGTATTGCAGGCCAGGTGTGTTTGGCTGTGTGGGGGGAATACCTATCCTTGCCAGAAGTATGTTGTTTGGGCCTCTCAAACCCATCAATGGTGCATGTGGATATATATGTTGTGATTATGTTCCCAAGTTCATCTACAGATGTATGTCCATATATACCTGTATAGATATATATGTGTTTACCTTTGAAAGGGAGACAATCATTTCTTCGAACGGCCCTTTCTGTGAACCGAAAGGACCGATCCGTCATTTCTAATTGCACCACAGTTCAAAACTCAGCAAATTTAAAAGCAGCTTTGCTGATTCTCGAACAAGTTGGAATACATATCGTAATGCAGGGGGGCAAGCCCCCCTGCACCCCCCACAACCCTCTTACTTTGATATACTAACTCCGAGTTCTCACTACAGTGGAGAAAGGCAAATTTTCCCCATTCCCACTATAGTGCCATCTGCACCCAAATTGCTGAATCTGCAATGAGCGAATGAATAGTGACATTCGCTCATTGCACATTCAATGCATTTATTGCAAGATTGTGCAATGTTGAAAATATACTTTCGGCCTTCCAGCTTTCGGAGACATGATTTTCTCCCTTTGAAAGGTGAACCATATATATGCTTACATATATGTATTTTTAGTGCTGTATATATGTGGACATATGGATGTATACATATATATCTATAGATGTATGCGTATCTATGTATATATGTATATATATATATATATATATATATATATATATATATATATATATATATATATATATATATATATATTTATGTATATATTTCTATAGCTATATTTACATATATAGATATGTTATATCCATTTAAATATGAATATATATATACACACACACACATACATCTACATGGTGGAATACATTCTCTGTAGTGTGGAATACCTGGGCTGGATGATATGCATGTGAAAACATCATGATTATGCATATCTGCCATGGCTTAGTGGTAAATCACTTTGTGTATGATGTGTAGGGTCAGGTTTCGAGCCTTGCAGGAGCTGTTTATTTTGTTGCTGGGAAGAATACGGCCCGTTGGATACAGAGTGGTTAAGGCACTTTAAAGCAGTTGTAAGCGGGTTTGCATGGGTTTGCGTGATGGTAAGCACTCCTAACCTCCACTTACATTTTCATACACTCAGCTTCTAAATTGCTTAACCTGTGCAGGCAATGCTTAGCTTCATGCAAACCAACGCAAACCTGCTTACAACTGCTTTAAAGTGCCTTAATCACTCTGTATCCAACGGGCCATGTTCTGCCCAGCAACAAAACAAACAGCTCTTGCAAGGCTCAAACCAAGAACCCTGCACAACCTTGACAAAGTGATGTACCACTAAGCCATGACAAATACACAGAAATTCAATGTTTTCAGAAACATATCATCCAGTCCTGTCATGCAACAGTACAGAGAATGTATACCAACACCTAGATGTCTGTGTGTGTAACTATATTAAAATCAAACAGATACAACATATCTCTATATGTATAAATAAATATATATATATATATATATATATATATATATATATATATATATATATATATTTATATATATGTTTTGTTTTTCTAACTCTATACACATATATATCACTATATATGCATATATATATACATGCATATGCCTAGATCGACACATATATGTGTCTACACCTATATGTCTACAGATACACAGCACGTTACATATGTGTATGCAGATATATATCTATGTAGGTATATACGGACATAGTTTTTTATATATATATATATATATATATATATATATATATATATATATATATATATCTATATATATATTAGCAGATATATATATATATATATATATATATCTGTATAGGTATATATGGCCATACATCTGTAGATAGCAATGGCAGATTAACAAATACACATATGTCCACATGCACCATTAATGTGGTTGAGAGGCCCCACACACTATAGTCTTGTACGCATAGGCATCCCCCCCCACAGCCAAACACGTGTGCCCTGCAATACACTACCAAGTACAGTCTGCTTCCCATAGGACATGTAATATGTGGAAGTCATCAACATCCCCAGGATACAGATACACAGACACAGCTATGCAGATACAGATATACATATATATATATATATATATATATATATATATATATATATATATATGTGACTACACATACACATGCAGATATATGTACAGTAAGATACATATGTAGAAGGTGCACACAATATGGAACAGCCACTATGCCTACAGTTAACACCTGAACAACTGGACACTGTATGGGCCACCCATACAAATGTCATTTGTTGCCTGCAACATATACCCATAGAAAGGTCATAGGAAAGACACCACACACAGGTTTGCAGAAATGGGAATCCTTTAATTGTGTACTATAACAGTTCTATATGCCATGTCATATAGCTGTTCAGATACTGACAACCATATAAACAGAGTACTGCAACTGTGAAACAGTGACACTAATACAGTAGTCTGGAAAGGTTCACAACTGTTGCTGTCCAGGCCAAGCCCTTCAAATTGTATAATAGTGAAGACATACTTGGCCACATGATGCCAAACAATCAACAGTATGTACTGCAGGTGTGTAGTTCAGCAGCCTCTATCTACACTCTGTACAAACTCAGTAGGAGGTAAAGACATTTTGTGATCAAATGGGTTGTAACTGGTACATAACAAGGCATAACTGACACCATCACAAGCACACCGACAAACAGAGCAGTCTGATGACAGAAGGCAGTAGGCTTTCAGTACCCCAATTCATGTAAGTAATGTCAATATAGGTGAAGTATACGGTACTGTACATCCAGATACCTTGTGGCAGCTCACCCCTGATACCCCCATATTTTGTAACAGCCTAGGTCATTTATGGTGCTCCCCATCTAGACTCAGTAAAATAGGCCCATATACCACTGTTACATACATAGGGTTGCCACCTTTTCAAATGCCCAAAGTGGGACATTTTTGGTACAAACGTCAGATTTTGCAGCGCGAAACATACCTACGGCCAGTACAAAGGACAGAACTTCACTTTTTTGCCTAAATAAAATCTTATTCTTGTAGCATTGAGTTGCTTATTCTGTTTCTTATAACATTTAGTTGTTTCAGATACAGAATAACTGTTTTATGCAACTATTACATGAAATATAGGAAATCATTTTGTCCTAAAATCTCAGGACATTTGTCATTTTTTCATTTTTTTTGCAGGACACAACTGGCCAAACATTGACTGTCCCTCGCAAAGTGGGACAGGTGGTAACCCAATACATACACTGGTCGCTGGAGTGCATAAGGCACACATGTATTGTGTAGGTGATGCCCACACATATATGGCTCCAGCCCCACTGTATGTGTGGTGGATACAACAGCAATGGATTAATGGCAGCAATGGCAGTGTGATATACTCACAGCCCACTACAGAACAACCCCCAACAGCATGACATATGTGCAAAGCTTGGTATGTAGATGGAGGACATAGGCTGGAACACAGGCACATATGTGGAACACTGTTGCCATACACTAAGCAAGTTGCTGGTGTTACAGGATAGTCTGCAACATACCCTTAGTCAGGGAATTGAGGTTAGAAACAGAAATGGATGTAGCCATGTACTGATAGCACGCAACACACACACTGCCAGTGTAATGTCTGACACAGGGCATGTGTGGTGGATGGACAACACATGACAGGCATACCTCTGTCCAGCAAGAGGATAGGCCCACAGTAGTGAGCTATGCAGACAGACTGCATTCCAAGGTAGACTAGTATGTACACACACACACCCTGTAACACCAGTACTATACGAAGCATAACACAACTCTAGTCACAGTTTGTCTGTAGTTCCTGATCCTCCTACAAATATGTGGCTGCTCTGAGTGTGCAGGTTCTCCTGTAAGAGGTATTGCTACCTGCTGTCTGTAACACTGATGTCCACACACAGGAAGAATGTCCATCACACAGGAAATGTAAAGGGACCACGCCCACATGCTGTAGGGATTTATAGTGGGTGGTTGCCATGACAGTGGTAATTGGAAGTAGTACACATGTGCAATTATATGTATATGGCTATCTGGATAAGTATATGTACAGATATTTCCACCATATGTCCTGGACATGGAGTGTAGCCCTACCATAGCCCCTATAGTCCCAAAGTCATAGTGCAAGGGGATGTCAGGTATGTATAGCAGGTATATTACTAGACTATTGCTACTGTCATTGGGATTGTCTTCACAGACATGGTGTGTGTGGAAGGTGACATCTGCTTATAACATGTGTGCCACTGGCTACTGACAGACATCCTAAGAAAATCATTGTAAAGTACCGCTACTTGCATGTAATGCCCCTGTGGAGTGCAACAGAGATATTGGCCAATATATGTGGAACTTTGGACACACCCTGTACAGTCCAGAGGTATACACATAATCCCTTAGTGCACAACATGTGTACCAGGCCTGACAATATGGATGTAGACAGCCATGTAGATGGGTATAACACATAATTACTGGTATAAATTTGCCACCATAGGTTTTGGATTCACACACTCCTGTCTGGCCTGACATATAATGAGTGCTGGTACAGAGGTGGACACTACTACCCACTAGATATTGACATACATCTGTACAGCATCCCACTGCTCTGTCTGACATACATGACTTTTAAGGGAGGCCCAGCAGCAGTACATCTGGCAAGTATCTGCACATGACATCTCACTGGGTAAGTACACTAAGCTGCTAAACATGTAACAATGCACTGTGCAGGCTACAGGCAGACTGGCTCAACACTGGCCTATATCTCGTATGGGGGGATGCACATGTACCTGCATATACAGCAGGCTCAACAGCTTTGTCACAGCACAGGGTAAGATACACCTGTGTGAAAGTGCATAACCACAACCAATGAGAACACAGCCACAGCCACATGTGGTAAGCTAGCATAATATTACAGTATATGGACTATCTGTTCTACACCATCCTCATATGTGCCACTCACAGAATGACCCTACATATACTGGGCTGCTACACAGTTTGGACTGATGGCTGTCTGTGGTATGGAATATGTGTGTGTATAGTACTACAAACATGTACGGCAAAATGGTACCATACAGTGGGGCAACATGTAACATCAGATAGAAGGGGAGCTAGAACAATGACATCTACCACAGTCTATACACAGGCTAAAGTACATATTAACAATACACACACTGCCAACATTCACCATCACTACACAGATGTCAGTACTGTACAAACATCCACAGAATGTCCAGGTTATGTCATGAAATATAACCCCTACTGTACATGACATGTGTAGCAATCTGATATATCACTGGCTTGTTATCAGATATGATGACACTATTTATGGTGTACAGCACACATGCACCACTTCATGCAGGACATATGTACAAAGGTTGACAGAGGTGTGGCTAACAGCACATACACATACTTGTATCACATGTTGCTGTGATAACCTCATAAATTTACCATTGTAATGGGATTTGTTGTAACATATTTCCTATGAGTGATATGAAGTCAGTAACTCTCAGGGCCTTCACCATCTACAGACTGCAATCCTCACACAACCTTCTGCATTCCAGAGATAGATGCACCGTGGCTAACACATGAAACCAAAGGCACAACACTGCCCAGTCTGCAGATGACCCTGCAGATGGGGATTCCTCATAAACATAGAACTGACATGGCAGATATTGTGACATGTACGACAGGCATATCTAGACAAACACTGCTAAACCAACATTACTCCAAATGCAGTATAGAAGCACTTACAGTCTGTAGTCAGGTCAGGCACATCCCCCTCCTGTTTGTTGCTCTCTTTCCACAGTGTATGTTGTTAGATGTAAATCCCCAATCCATCTGAGATGCTGTTTGCCAAACAACAGATCTAGTTCCTGCTCACAGAAACTGAAAAGGGCCAACACCACCATAATGTTCCTAGGTATTGGAGTGTGTTTCCATGCAATTGGCTATGGGAATGTTACCACAGCTGTTCCACATGCAATCAGCTAGGGGAGGGTTGTAATTCATGCAGAGGCCATCAACTGATCATGAGCATCACTTAAAATACACATGCTGCTGCCTAAACAAAGCAGGCATTGGGTCTCCACATCCACCAGACAGGGAGTGGGGGAGACAGACAGAGGCAAATACAAGTCAGGGAGGGGTGGGAGAGTAAAACTGAAGCATGTTTGTGTCACACACCTACCAGCACAGGGTATCAACCCCCCCGACAATTATGTAGTACTATCAAAATTCGATGCAGTTATTGGATGCTCCACATGGGTTACATGCTGTGGAGCACTCAGAACGTATATGTGATGGTGAGTGACATCTGCAACAGGGATACGGTAGACATATGGTAGGTGACGTACACATGCCTGTCTGCATGAACAGGTTCCAGTGTCAACACAGCCACACTCACACACGGACACACACACATTGACACACTTGGCAGGGCCAGGAGTGCAACTCATCACTAGTGGGATTGCCACAACACATCAATGTGCAGGTATCATATGCACCACATGGGTCAAACAGAGGTTGTATGGGCAAAGAGTATGAGGAGGTGTCAGACATCAGACAGCATGCTTCAGTATGCCCTGGGGGTTTGTAGTGAGTGTGGATGTGGGCATACGCACCATACAACACACAAACAAACACACAGGGTGCCAGTTCTGACATGCATGGGTGCATGTCTGCATGGGTGTGTGGTGGTCAACTGTGCCAGCAGGCTGTACAAGGGTAGGCAATGGGTATACCTTGGCATCAGGCCACATGACAATGGTCTGCATTGTGGCTGAGGCCTGTAGTTTCTGCATTTGCCCACACAGGTGGGTAATGCATCCCCCATCCAGTCACATGGGTGACTGTTGTGTGCAGCCAATGCTGTGCATCACTTTCCATGTATGTGTTCCTTAGTCCATGACATGGATGGTGTCTGGAATGTGCACATCTCCCACATGCATGTACAGTGACATGTGGCACTGTACCTGGGGTGTCTGGCCCATGTTGTGAACACAAATTATCATCAGATGTGCCAGTCTTGCCCACTTTTGGCAGGAACTGGCAATGGGCAGCAGGTTTACCCTGCACCTACATTGATAGCATGCTAACAGCATTCCCTGATGTCAGTGTCATCTGTCCATACAGGGCATGTTGTCAGGCATGGTATGTCCATTGTGAGTCACATGTGAAGGCACCACAGGTGGTGCAAGTGTCCATTGGGGAACACGGTGGGGGATGCACTGTCTGCATGTACGTGCATATTCGACAGATGGGCAGGGTGACATGCCCTCTGTAGCCCACTGCTATTACTGCATAGTTACTATCAGTGGCCAGTATGCTGTGTACTACCTACATATTGGCTATTGCCTAGGCATGTGTGTGCATATGACACATGGGTTGAGTGTGTGCTCTGGGTAATAGTGGTGTTGCTAACAGTGATTGACTGGCCTTGATGTCACATGTATGGGTATGGCTTTGCACCCCAGCCTCTCAACCAATTTACATCTGTTATCCCTGTATAGTTGACATTGTGATATATAGTAGGGCCACATAAAAGAAATAAGCAAAACCCCCTCCACATTGCCCACAGGTGTTACACACTCACACCCGCCTCTACACAGGATATGAGTTACAAACACACACACACCTGTCATGTCTGGATGTAGAACCCCTGCCTAACTAGTTTATTACACTGCAGCACCACACAGTTAAAGTATGTGCCACAGACGTTACTG
Source organism: Protopterus annectens (assembly GCF_019279795.1). Classification (NCBI taxonomy): domain Eukaryota; kingdom Metazoa; phylum Chordata; order Ceratodontiformes; family Protopteridae; genus Protopterus; species Protopterus annectens. Next base: position 963,148,347 of record NC_056727.1, on the reverse strand, counting down.
GAGTACTACTTCCCCAAAGGTGTATTTCATAATGAATGACATAAGCAGGCTTACCAAACTAGGGCATTTCAACTGTACTGCGAGTGACTAGCCTAAAATGCATTGCTCCCTACACAGACAGTGAGATACGCACAAAACATCCACAACTGACATGTGTGGGTATAGTACCCCTGACCAAGGCCTATATCACACTACAGCATGGAGCAGTCATAGGTCACACTACAGGGATTACTAAAGAACATTTTCCCCAAAGCTGTATTTCACAATGAATGACATCAGCAGGATTGCCAAAGTAGGACATTTGAAATGTATTGCGAGTGAGTAGCCTATAATGCATTGCTCCATACACAGACATTGAAGCACACACAAAACATCCAGAACTGCCATGGGTGGAGATGAAACCCTACCACAGTTCTAAATCACACTACAGCAGTATGCAGTTAAAGGATGCGCTATGGAGATTAGTGGGTTATGATTTTCCCAGTGGTGTATTTCTCGGTGAGTGACATCAGCAGCCTTGCCAAAGTTGAGTATATGATTTGCATGGAGTGTGAGTAGCCTAGAAAGCATTGCTCTCTACTCAGTCAGACACACACACACATTCACAGTTGCCAAGTCTGGGGTTAGAACACCTAACTAACTACTTTATTACACTACAGCAGTACGCAGTAACAGGATGCACTATGGAGATTACGATTTTCCCAGAGGTGTATTTCTAGGTGAGTGACATCAGCAGCCTTGCCATAGTTGAGTATATGAATTGTACGGAGTGTGAGTAGCCTAAAAAGCATTGCTCTCTACTCAGTCAGACACACACAAACACAGTTACCAGGTCTGGGGTCAGAACACCTACCTAACTCCTTTATCACACTAGAGCAGTACGCAGTTACAGGACGTGCTACGGAGATTACTGGGCTATGATTTCCCCAGAAGTGTATTTCTAGGTGAGTGATATCAGCAGCCTTGCCAAAATTGAGTATATGAATTGTACGGAGTGTGAGTAGCCTAAAAAGCATTTCCCTCTACACAGTCAGACATGCACACAAACACACACTCACACAATTGCCAAGTCTGGGGTTAGAACTACTACTTAATTAGTTTATCACTACAACAGTACACAAGTATGGGATGCACCATGGAGATTACTGAGCTACAGCTCTCCCAAAGGTGTGTTTCACATTGGATGACTTCAGCAGGCTTGTCATAATACTGCTATGGGGAGGGCGATGTGTGCATGGGCCATAACCCATTCATGTAGGGGTTGACATGCCACATGCAAGCACACACGGGGTCATATGTCAGAGGTACGTGTATACAGCTACTAGATGACTACTTCCTTGTACAGTCATGTTGCACAGCTGGCACGTGCACCACATAGTCTGTCATGCTGACAGATACTGGTGGATAGAATCTGCAGTGAGTGACATCTGCACCTCATGTGTTTGGGGCCCTTTGGCTGTGTGGTGGGTGGGACAGGCCCGGATGGCTCCTTGTCATGGTCACCCTCTTCCACACATCTGTGTTCGTCTACCTTTGGCTTATTATAGTCTGTTGTCCTTACATATATGTCTGTATTCCTATCCACTGCGTGTGCAAGGCAGGGGTGGTGCATACTGACATGTGTCTGCACTAAGAACTGCGACTGCCAGATATGTCTGGTCCACTGGTGTTTACAGACATGGCCTTCATGTGTTTAAGTGTGTGAGCATGCCCTGTATGACCTTTCAGTATGTTGTTGACTGACATTGCCTTCATTCCTCTGTGTGTGAGCATGCCCAGTATGGCCATCTGTATTGCATGTGTGGATCAAGTCCAGGTAGTTTGTACTGGGGTGCTGACTTTTGTGTTGTACACCGACAGGTAGCATGCTGTGTCTGCAGGACATCCATTGGTCATTTGGCATTGACTCTTGTATAGCAGGGGGGACACCTGACTGTTTCTACATTTCTACACAGGTTTTTTTTGGGGGGGGCACACCTGATTGTTACAATAGTTCTATGTAGGATGGGGGGGCACACCTGCCTATTTCTACATTTCTACACAGGATTGGGGGGGGCACACCTGAATGTTACTATATTTCTATGTAGGATGGGGGAGGGCACACCTGACTATTTCTACATTTCTACCCAGGAGTGGGGGGAGGCGCACCTGACTGTTATTATAAGTATACGTAGGATGGGGAGGCACACCTGACACTTGTACACATTTGCTAGGACTGTACTGGTATGTCGGGTACTCCATTTCGGTCTGTAGTCTTACCTATCGTGCTGGCTAGAGGCATACCAGTGTACTACAGATCTTAGCTTTAATTACCTAAATATTAGTTCATGACTTCCTAGCCTTCACAACTTAGATCCAATTGCCTGGCCTGCTGTAGTCTGTCTATGTAGGCCTGGGGGTGGGGTTACACATAGCGCTCATTCAGAGGCCATAGTACAGCATTTGTTTGTGTTTGCCTACACCTGTCCTGCTGGCTGTAACTGTTGTTGGGTATGTGACCCCCCCAATTGGCATGTGTGAGTCACTTACCTTGTGGGTCTCCCAGTATTGAAGGTGGTGCTGCAGGGCTGCCTATGTCGGATGCACATAGTATATTCCCTATACATGGTTGAGTACAGGTAGTGTCATGTTTGGCATCCCTTTTACTGTATGTGCGAGTCAGAGAGAGGTGTCATTCCCTGGGTCCCTACTGTGTCAGTGCATGTTCTATGCGTTGCCTCTTTGGCAAGGCCAGGGCATATTGGGCATGCCTCCTTCTGCCTACTGGGGCAGGCTCAGGTTGTTCCTCCTCCAAGTCACTCTGTGCCTGTGCAGGCTTTGGAAATGGTGGGGGGCAGCTGTATGGCCCTGCCCCATGCTATTCCTGCTGCAGCTGTTTCCACAGGATCATATTGTGTAGCATCGCACATACAAGGACAATTTGGGTACATGTAGTTGGTGAGTACTGCAAGGTTCCACCAGATGTGTCCAGGCACCGGAACTGTGACTTGAGCATCCCAAACACATGCTCTATTATGATTCATGTTTGTGCGTGTGCCTCATTATGGAGTTCTTGTTCGGGTGTGTCTGCATTTCTGATGGGTGTCATCAGCCATGGCTCCAGTGCGTATCCAGCATCCCCAACTAGGTGGCCGTGTGGGATGTTCCCACTGGCAAATCTCTGGTACAGCTGCTTCAGATGCCAGATGTGGGAATCTTGGTAGTTTCCAGGGCAGCCAGCACACACATTCATTATTATGCCCTGGGCATCGTACATGAGCTGGCAGTTGATGGAGGGGAAGCCCTTGCAGTTGATGTAGACCCTACCCCACTCATCAGGTGGTACTTTGATGTGTATGTGAGTGCAGTCTATTGCGCCCATTACCTCAGGGTATTCTGCTATTTGGTGGAAGAGACGCATATTGCTGGCCAATGCCTCACGGGTGATGGGGAAATATACGTGCTCACAGAAAAGTGCTGACATGGCATCCAGGAACTGGTGGGGTACCCTGGATGCTGATACCTGTGAGATCCCCATCATATCCCCAGTTGGCCTTTGGAAGGTGCCTGTAGCTAGTATTCTTAGGCCTACACATACCTTGGTATCCATTGGGATGGGTTCCCCTCTGTTAGTTCTGTGTGTGAGGCATGGCCAGCACAAATCAACAATTTGCTGTAGGAGGTCCCTGTCCACCCTATAGCGCTCCACTATCTCCAGCTCATGTAGCCATTGGTATGTTACCCTGGGTCTGTACACTCTTCTCCATCTCCTCACTGTGGGTTGCTCAGCAGCATTCACATCCTCACCACCCTCAGCCTCTTGCACATGCTGGTTTATGATAGCAAAAGCAGCCCCTAACATTTTTTCTCTTGCTTTCGTTTTGTAAAATGTTCCCGTTCGTATACACCGATGGTGCAGAGTTTTTGGGAAAAACAAGGGGGAAAGGTGTTTGCATAGTTTATAGTGGTGTGCTGGGCTGGGCTGGTCTGCTGCCTGTGTAATTGGCTGATTCTGATGCATTTCCCCTGCCAGCTAAGCTAGTTCTCCTTGATTACTTTCCTACTCCTGTTTTCCCTTCCCATTGCCTCCCTGTTTAAGCCGGTGTGTGTGCCACACAAATGGAGTGCTCAAATGTGCACAGAGCTGCTATTTCCTGTTTTAACTTCTTTTTTCTTCCTGTAAAACTAGGTGCGCAGTGAGCACTCCCACTTACACTTTGTAAAGAGTGCTAGGCAGGTTTAGACACACTCCTAGCTTAGCTGTGTTAAGCTGGGAGCAATCCCGAGCCACATGGCTCCAATCCACTTACAGTATGCCTGACACACCCCTACATGATGTCACCTATATCCTAGTCTTGCACCCAGCTATTTATACTCTTACATTCTTGGGACCTGTCTCACACCTGGGGAAAACTGGGAATCACTATCCTTCCCCTCATTTGCATAGGATTGCCTGCTAATGCATAGTTACATGTCCCACACTGAGGCTCCCCCCTTAGCAACCATTATTCACTGGCCAGGTTGTCTTCTACCTGCCATTGACTTGCATGGCAGAATACTGCTTTTAGTCAGAATGCTTATTTTAGGTTTATTTTATTATTTTCCCCCCAATCCCGTTTGTGCTCTGCTGCCCTATGCTTAAACAGCAGAGATCGGCGAAAAAAAATAAAAGTTGTGTTTTTTTATTTTTTAAACAGTTTGCAATGCCAATGGCCTTCTACTTGGCCATTGGCATGCTTCCTCAATGATATGCAGCCTTTATTTGGAGCTGTCATTGCTTCGTGTTGTAGTTTGCAGAACTGTACTCGGTTACTAACGGAGTACATTTCTGCAGACTGCACTCGTCCTGCACGGACAGCTGCCAGCTTCCTGGATCACAAATTACCCTCATTTGCATGGTTTTTACCTGCAAATGAGGGTAATTTGCATACAGGAGCTCGGTCCATGCAGGATTAGTCTAAGAGCTCATGTGCACGTCCCGGGAGCTCATTCCTGGATCGCACATCGGCCATATTGCCGAAAATAGCTCTTAAACTAATCCTGCATGCAATTAAGGGCTTCATAAATCTGGGAGAAAGAGTTTCACCAAACAGAGTATGCTGGCTTTGTTATCCATGAAAAATATCCCAGGAGGTCAGCACATAGGAGCAGAACAATAATTCAAGAAGTGGTACCGTCTCCGTAATTCCTTGGAAGGGATAATCTTTGTGCTATTAAGGGGTATCAGCATGGCCTTGTGAAATTTACTTGTAATGCAAGGGAACTGCCAATAAATGTTATTTACAATCAGCAAGCAGCACTTTAAGATACATAGCTGCTCAAGGGTTAAACTGGTCCTGCGGAACTGGAGATGTGTCTTCTCGTTTCACTTTGATTTAGGGTCTTTTAAACTTTTTTCTACTGATCTTATTCTTTCATGACTACAGATGGATATAATTTGGATAATTAAGCTGACATATAGTCTGGTATTTCTGAAAATAATATTCTAATATCCTTCTTGCAAATTTAATTACTCAACTTTCACCTTTCAGAAGCACAATATTCTAAACTGACAATCCTTAAAATTGTCAGCTCTGTTCATTTCAGTATGGAAATCTAAAGATAACTCTGCTGGACTCTGAGAAATCAAGGTCCTTTTCTTTTTTTTTCATCCATTAACATCTTTGCTAATAAGATTACTATGGGCAAATTATGAAAAAAACACGTTTTTTTTTATCTTGCCATGAATTACTGCACCTCCCAAAGCTGCCTGCCACAAAATAAGCACTCATTCTTAATTTGATTTATGTTTTACCTTTGTCTGCCCTTGTGGGGGCAGACATCGTGATTCCTTTGCAAAGCTAAATCTGTCCCATAATGCACTATGAGAGCTCAGGTTTTGAAAAAAGTAGCTCTACCAGTTTTTTATCAGGCTACACTTCCATTCACCTAGAATGGAACAACTGAAAAAAATTGCCAAGTCTGATAGTCTGCAGATCATGTGTCATTGACTGGTCTGCATTACGTTTTACAAATGTTGTTCCTACTGATGTACTACATATTCTCTGAAAGAAGCTTGCAAAAGTGTCAACAAATTACTGAGATAAAACAGATTTTTTTACAATGAGCAGTTTTGCAAATTTCAGTTCCTAGCCAAGTTACTCCTCCCATCTCCCCTCCTTGAATGAACTTGAGTCTCACATTTCCAACTTAGCTAAATTCAGCTAGTTAGTCAACTTTGCATGACAACAGACATCAAACAAATCACAGCCTGGTGTGCCACTAAAAGTGTTCCTTCATATGTCTCTTCATTTCTGAATAGCATTTCCCAAAAATTATTTCTAAAAATTCCAAAGTTTAGGCCAGTCTATCCATTTCTTAAAATGTGCACAGTAAAATATTCAATTTAAATTGCATTCTGACTGCTTACGTGGTTATCTTTGCATGGTTATTCTGTTATAGCATAACCTGAACTATGGCATTTAATGCCAAGCCTTACATAGCAATGAAACAGGTCTTGGTTTCTTCTTAGCAATGACCTCCCAAGCCCCTGACGTGACCCAGTATTTTCTGTTACTATTATTTTATGTAATTTGTCTTAGTTGGATAGGTACGTATTATTGCAACCATGTTCCAAATAGCCCAGCCACGTTATTCATGTTAGTGAGAAAGGAGACATTGTCTCCAAAATTGTGGTCATTGTATGTACTGATGGCTGAATGTGTGACTGATACATTACATTTATTATAGCTTTAATTTTTCACCATTAAATTAGCGAGTCAGCTCAGTATTTTCTAGGTTATATAGGAAAGAGTAAACAATATTCTGCATTGATTTGGATTCTTCCGATATTATGCGTTTTTCCAGTGGTGTCCCATCTGGTGTTATTTTTTTAAAAGCAAGGATAATTAGAAAATAACATTAGAAACCCTGATAAATTAAAGTTTCTTTACTGAGCAGAACTGTTCATGAATAACCTGGTTGTGATAATAAGTAGTTGAGATAATGCGAGCATTACCTTCATTGTCTGTTGAAGAAAATCAGCTCCCACGCTGCTTTTCTGTATTAAACATTCAACTGTAGAATATCCAGTAAAGAAAATTTCAGTTGATTTCCAGGTTTTAGAATCACTATAATGCTTGTAGTGACTGAAATATGGTATGCCTTGTAGTTTCAATCAGTACTTATGTGGTTGTGAGAAGACGTGGTTGTGAAAATACGCAAGTACTGTTGTATACTTGTAGCATATCTCTCATCCTCTTAGCAATAGACTCATGGAGAAAGCTTCCAAATCAGATACTTTTGAAAATAGCAATACTATGCCTCACAGTAAGATGTTGTCCTGTTTGATTCTCAGTTAGAGCGTCTTCTGTGTGTAGACATGTGTGAATGGGCGTACGTTCGTTGAAGGTTGTGCGTCAGAGCTGGCAACTCAGCACGTAAAAATCTACTGCCAATCATTAGCAGACCGGAGTTCCGCTGTGGCGACCCCTAACCAGAGCAAAAGTATAAGACAAAATTAGAGACACTTGTGGGTTACACTGAAAAGTGATCCATAGCTCTCAACTGTCCAGATTTTCGCAGAATGTCCAAATTGTTGCCTCATATTTTTAGTCTTTACCTCATAAAATTTACGTTTTTTGGAAAATCACTGGAATGATCTGACCATTGAAGTCACTAAATGATGGCATACTTTTGAGTTTCAGACTTTATCCATCCATCATATCCTTCAGAAAATGCAAATTAAAACAAATTGTCTTATTCTAACAACTCTCTAAGTTTATTAGAGCAATATTTAAAATTTGTCCCTATTTTTGGTCCTTTGTCCCCCTATTATGTCTGGCTTTGTCCAGATTTCTTGCATTAAGAGGTTGAGAGGTATGTATCCAACACACCTCATCTGTTCACCACTATAACCATCCCGAAATCAGACAAGCATGTATATACTCCATGACACACATGTACTGAAACAGCAGCTGTAGAAGTGATATGATACTCCAAACAGGGCACTCAAACAGTTTTACTCTTAATCTCTCCATTTGACAATGTATAACACTCATATCACACTTACAAAGGCACACCTCCACTCCCTACAAACACACAGCCATCCATACCTAAACAACATACCAGTCAATTTTGAGGCTTTTCTCACCTCTCTGCAAAACACTGCTGTAATGGCTTTTTAAATGAAAATGATTGATGGATGTCAGCTCAGGTCTCCCATCCCTACCTGTTGGAAAGGGTTCTATATTAGAACATCAAAGTTTCACAACTTCGAATGTTCTATTATCGACCCCTATTCAGTGAACGCTGAAAATAGCGAAGCTGCCGAACACCGAATTTCTTCCTAGGGAAGGAATTCGGTTGGCCGTTCTGTGGCTTTGCTATGTTCAGCACTGTGGTGGAAAGTTATGGGTCGGGATCAGGTAAGTGTGCGATTGTGTGGATGTGAGGGTTAGGGTGCAGGGTAGGTGAGTTAGGGTTAGGGCACAGGTCAGGTAAGTGTGCGATTGTCTGGACGTGAGGGTTAGGGTGGGGTAGGTGAGTTAGGGTTAGGGTGCGGGTGAGGTGAGTGTGCAATAGTGACGAACGTTAGGGTTAGCGTTTGAGTTAAGGTAAGTGGATAGTTAGTGGTGTGTGTACAGTTTAGTGTAGGGTTAGATGTAGGATTTTAGGTGTATGTGTGTGGATTGCTATTTGTTCGGTGTGTTTGTGTTGTGTGTATGTGTGTCGGAACAGCAAATTTTTTCCCTTGGAAAAAATTTGCTGTTCTGCATGTTCGATGTTGTCAGCGTTCGCTGAATAGGGGTTGAAATTAGAACATTCTATGTTTTAAAAAGTCGATGTTCTAATATAGACCCATTGGAAAGTACATCGTCCTGAGATCCCATCATAATGTTACCAGGCATGCTGATATCTTTGCCAGATGGAGTGTAGGTTGCATCGGGAATGTACGCCATATATTAAAATTTAAAAAGATGACTTTAACAACTGTAAATAACAGAGTTTTATTTTTTTGTTAAGCTGATATAAGTATACAGAAATACACACCGTATTACACCTACAAAAAAAATGTGCACACGCATGTGTGTGTGTGTGTGTGTGTGTGTGTGTGTGTGTGTGTGTGTGTGTGTGTGTATATATGTGTGCATATATATATATATATATATATATATATATATATATATATATATAGAGAGAGAGAGAGAGAATCAACACACACACACACATATATATATATATATATATATATATATATATATATATATATATATATATATATATATATATATATATATATACCTGTAGAGAGAGAGGCCAGTTTTCTTGGCCCAGGGCTTATTTGCTTGACCTAGAATACCTGTGACTTTGCCAAACATGCAGACATGCAGTTTCCCAGTTTTGGCTGTAATGAGATGATGAGTTGTATGTGGAGAAGATTAAGTGTTTCATAAATCCTGACCCACCTTGAAGTGTGATGTAAATAGAAACACCTCCACCCTTTGTCCCTTTCTGTGCAGTACCTGATCTAAATGTGTAAGACATTAAAGCCCTGCTCTACTGGTGTGCTCTCTGTGGCTTTGAACCATGCCGCAATGACTACACAGACCTCTATATATTCCAGAGTGCGGAAACTTTGCATGGAGTGGAAAGACAATATCGTCTACCTATTTTGTAAATGCTGCTCACTGCTAGACTCATGCCTGCCTGGAGCAAACAGCTGGAGAGCTCCATCATGTCTCTCTTCATATATTTCAAGGAGGTACATCTCAGGTCATTTATGCCGGCATGGACTATGACCAAATCATACTGGTGCTTGTAGTTCAGTGACTTAAATGCGTGCATGATGTAATAAATACTGGCCCTAATGGGCAACTGAGCATAACCCTCTCTTTGATCAGTGTGATGAGTGGACGTCAGTGTGTCTCACAATGGACTCTCCTATGACCAAAATATTGGATTCTGAGGTGATCTGCATTATGGGTTTAGACAATTACATAGTGAGATGTGGCTGAATGTGTCATGGTGGGTGTTGCACCAATAATGTATTTTGGAGTTTGCTGAAGATAGTTGTAATTTCTGTGTTTCGGAGGGTTTTGAGATTTAAGTTGCAAACTTGTAAGAGACTCTACCATTTTATTAATTTTCTGCCAAGGCCCAGGGAGAAAAACTCTACAAATAAAAGAACAGAAAATACATATACATGAGTGAAACTGACATCTTATTACAATATACTGTGAATATATAGATTAATACAAATATTAATGCATATATGACATGCATAATTATACAAACATACTATCATTAAAACAAGATAAATACAATATCATGTAGCATTGAATAATGCAACCAAAGAAAAGGAGTTAAAGCATGTATATAGGTATTAGAGGAGAGGAAGCTAAACTTTTAACCAGGAGAGCAGCCAATGCAAGGCCAGAAGTCAGAGAGGCTTTGTTTTAGTTGCAGCTCAAATAAATGAATGTTGTGCATTGCTTTGATTGGTGCATGGATCATATTCCAGACTTTTGCTACACAGTGTGAATATTAAACTTTGCAATGCAGTTTTTGTAAGGTTTATAGGTGTCAAGCAGATTTTTGTCAGAAGATCAGAGGTGTCGACTTGGGAGGTATTTGCCCCACAGATTCTCTTACATAAATATACTAATTGTGCAGTCACACAACAGTGTAGGAAAGAAAAAAAACAGTCAGTCGCTGCTTCCATTCACACATATAACACAACCCAGATACCATGGTCTATATATATATATATATATATATATATATATATATATATATATATATATATATATATATATATATATATATATATATATATATATATATGTTGAGATGACGGATGATATCCTCAGTAAATCTCTACGCATTTCCAAGGAGGAAGATGCAATGCTTTTGTAGATAATGTATTTGGATGCTTCTGGAATGCCAGAAGTTGATGACATTAGATTTTGTCCATTTAACATGACTTGTGATGATACTTTTTCTTTCCTTTGAAATAAGATGGATGACAATCTGTCAGACAGCAAAATTAAGATACCTGTAGGGGTTGTGCCTAACTGTGGCATAACTGTCAGCCCAGTACATTTTGTCATACCTCTTCTTCCATTGTCTTTTGTTCAAAACCTACGTTCCCTTTCCGATGGTATGAATGACATGTCCTGAAGTGCCACTCCCTTCCTATCAGAAGCAGTCAGGTTCGTTGTTATTCGACAGCCTTCACACATTATGGTTCCTGTAGTCATTCATATGCTTACTGTTTTAGTTTCTGAATTAATGATGTTTTATTCCTTCACATTCGAGAATAAATGCTGCAGTGCTCTCTTTTAATATGTAGGGAAGATGACTGTGTGTGAGGGCAAGTGTGTGTGTGTGTGTGTGGGGGTGGCAAGCATGTGTGTGTGTGTGTGTGTGTGTGTGTGTGTGTGTGTGTGTGTGTGTGTGTGTGTGTGTATGTGTGTGTGTGTGGTGTGTGTGTGTGTGTGTGTGTGTGTGTGTGTGTGTGTGTGTGTGTGTGTGTGTGTGTGTGTGTGTGTGTGTGTGTGTGTGTGTGTGTGTGTGTGTGTGTGTGTGTGTGTGTGTGTGTGTGTGCGCGCGCGTGTGTGTGTGCAGTCTCTCTTTATTTATGGAACTGTCAGAAAATGCTAAATCACACTATACCATATTAACTCCTTCTCTGGTGATGTGCCAGTTGTCATTGTGCTCTGGTAATATTTTGCTGCAGTCCATCTCCAAAACCATATAGCCTCTGTCTTTTCATAAAGCAAGTAGCAAGTATGTATATATATATATATATATATATATATATATATATATATATATATATATATATATATATATATATATATATATACACACACACACACACACACACACACACACACACACACACACACACACACACGTGTGGTAAAAAAACTTAATGTTATAACTGGGGTTCAGTTCAATTCATTTTTATTTTGAGTATGTAGGTGGAGTAGATCATAGGATCATGCTATTGGCCCTGAGCCCCTTATAAGCCTAGACAAGAATTTAGTCCATGTTTCAGCAAGTCACCACCCGATGCCACTGCCCAGCACAAGTCCCCTTTACAGTGGCAACTTAGTTAAAACAGTTTAAGATACAAAAGATAAAATAACAACACAACAATTGAGAAAAGCAAAATAATTAGTTGACTGAATGAAGAGTACATTTGAAAAACAGATACAATATTATTTAAAAACAGTAAAGGCAGAATGATGGCAGGAGGGAGTATGCATCACAGGTTCACACAGTTAAGGAGTAGATAGCAGCACTTCCTACACAAATTAACATTAACCCTCCATCAATGTGCAGTAAAATGGACAGCCGAAGGTGAAAGGGAAAATCCAACTATTTAAATAATTGTACAGGATTAATGACATTACCTGATGGTGACAAGAGTACATCACTTGGGTGGAACCAGGCTTCTCCATGCTGTAGAACCATGCAAAACAATTTCAGACTTTTCAAAACAAATTTTAAGTTGCTTTCTACAAAGTTGCTTTCTACAAAGTTACTTATTAAGAGCCAGGTCATGCTGAAGATCAGAACTAGTAGAGGAGGCTGAGGGCCATCTGAACAGCAAATACGATTCCCCTTTATATATAGAGTTTAGTGCTGAGTTCCAGAAAGTGTATCTTTATAATACGCAATTATGGAGTCCACATGATACAGAAATCATTTTATTTATCGTGAAAGTCTGACTTGAAACAAAGCCAATTTTCAGCAGAGGCCCAGGGAGAAATGCTCTAAATGCATGTCTTTGTAACATGGGAGGAAACCAGAGCACCCAGAGAGAACCCACACAAACACAGGGAGGACATACAGACTCTGCTCAGAAGGCACCCCAGCTGAGAATCAAACCAGAGAACCTCTTGCTATGAGGCAACAACACCACTGCATCACTGTGCCATCCATCTCAAATTATGCCCTGTACATTCACATTACGTTTTATACCTTCTTGATAGCTGCAAAACCATTTTATTGTCAAACTGTTTAAGTCAAAAGCTTTAAACTCAGAAATTATGAGAGCAGATGGGAAACACAGTTAAAGGTTTTGCCAACGAAGCAAAGATGACTACAGTCAAAGAATCTTTTCTACGTTATTGCAAAAGGCCTTTGTCAAAAAGATCGGGGCAGTACAGGTACTATGCCTTTACCTAAAGAAATGTTACAAAGTGTTTAGAAGCCTGACAAAACTGAGATTATCAATATGTTGGATAGAATCAATATTTAGTGATTTTGCTAATTATGGATGAAAAAATGAATGTCAGAAACTAAATAATGAAAAACAGGTGACAATGTTAGAGAGAGAATAATTATAGTTGACATTTTCCATAGTTTAAAGACTTTTGAGTGGAAAGGGAATGATCAAAAATGTGAGCAACCGGAATGAATACGAAGATATCAAAAGCTGGCTTCTAACCAAGTTAGTGACTTAGTAACTAACTAACTGATTTACCAGCTAATAATAGGCAGTATTAGAAAGGACAACAAGTTACTAACAAAATGACACTAAGATTGTTAATGTAGGATGTCCTGTAGAGGAGAAATTAATTTCTGTTTGCCACCTATTATTTATATTTTCAAATTTATGTTCGTATTTTCATAACTGAGAGACCTACATGTTATTGAAGTGTATGGTGTGAAACACCAATGTGGGAAACAAGACAATTCACTATCACACTATACTGGAAGTATTGCTAGCTGTTTGCTACTAGTTGTGAACATAAACAATATATCTATATCTACTTAATAGCTCCAAAAATGAGTGACTTACAAACTGTTGGATGACATTACGTGAAACCTTAGCGGTTGTTGTTGAACACTGTCTTTAATATTTGCACTATAAGTTGCACATCTTAGAGATATCCAGTATTATTTGTTTTGCTAATTATATAGTTAAGTATATGTTTTCACATTTCTGCAAATATCTCAATAAACATGCACTTACAGTGGAATTTCTTCTTGTTATGTGAAAGCTTATGTCTGGTTAGCAAAAATGTTATAACAATATGTGTCTAGGTTGTACCGTTTTCAAGATATGAAAATTTGTTTGTGAAAGGTTGCAAAAAATATAATTTGGGGTTTGTGTGCATTGTAATATATTATAATATTTATGAAAAAGACTATGAATGCACCAGTTATTGTTACTGTAAAGAATATTGCCTACTAATAATATTGCTATTTTTACAGTTTTAATAGCTTTGGGTTTATTGTTCAAAAAATATTTATATTTGTTTAGAGAATGGGCTAACTGTACATCGACACCCTGAATGGGAAACAAACATTCTCCAACAGGTTATTAAAGTACAGGTAATACCTACTGAAAAATTAGTCCACTGCTTCACGGCAATATATTAAGGTGCCATGAAGCTCAAAGAGTTAGCTAATGATCACCATTACTTTACACTTAAGTAGCACTTCTGCTATTTAGTGAGCATAAAATTGAAATAAAAAGAGAGAATGTTTAAAAAATAAAAAAGTGTGTGTGTGTGTGTGTGTGTGTGTGTGTGTGTGTGTGTGTGTGTGTGTGTGTGTGTGTGTGTGTGTGTGTGTGAGTGTATGTGTAAGGGCATTCGTGCATGAAAGTGAGAGTGAGATTTTTCAAGCCATTATTTTACACTCACCAAGCAGTATTTTTGCTGTTTAACAAGTGTAAAATAAAAGTAACTAATTATTAAAAAATAGAAAAATGTATGTGTGTGTATGTTTGTTTATGTTTATTTCTATGTATGAGTGTATGAGTGCTTGGTGTGTATGAAAGTAGAAGTGTGTTTGTGTGCATGTGTGAGGAACAGAGAGAGAGAGACTGAGCGACTGAGCAGTCACAGCAGCAGCAAAGAGATATGCATACCTCTAGACCTCTTAGCTCAAGATATCTGAATGAAGTGTAAAATAATGGGGCAGGAGCTTTAAAATAGGAGCAAATTTTAAATATTGCTCATATAAACTTAGCTGCTAGAAGAGCAAGATTTGTTTTGGTATGTATTTTCTGAAGGGCCTTTCGGCATCATTCCGCAGAACACCCCTTTATTGTGCATTATTTACTTAAAAATAAACACGCTATTGGGCATTATTGATTGCTTATCTCATGGTTTTTAAGTTTATTTTTCAAAAAATGCTCTGGAGCACAAGCTGTATGTAAGCTTCTACAGGTGTGACAGGTGCTGCTCTTTTTGTATTGATTAAGTGTTAATGAGTTAAAGAACATGTACAACATATTTGTGTGGCATTCCACACAACATAGGTGTTACTATGTTAAAGGACATGTACAACATCTTTATACTATCTCTGGGTTTTAACAAAAAAAAAAAGAATTTGCATGCATCTTCAACAAAGTTTTTTTAAGTGTTAAAGCACACTTACTTTTTAAACTCCTGCTGCATGCAAAAGTTTAACTGATGTGTTTACAGCTGTCCTGCATTTACATTAACATGCCAGCAAGCCAGCAAGACAAAATCACCTCATTATTTAGACAAAAGGAAATTGGATTTAATTGCAGTATGTAACAACTCAAAAACAAATTGCAAATTATGAACCTGTTAAATTAACAGTTTAACAAAAGATGTAACTAAGTTGTAGGTAATTTTTTTTCTCTTTTTTTTTTGTCATGCCATTAATTTAACAGACTGTCAATTAAAGAATTGTTTTCTCATTCTTTATACATTACAATTAAAGCCATTTTCTTCTTGGCCAAATCGTGAGGTAATTGTGCACTGCTGACATGTTAGTACGGTGAGAGATGTCTCAATTAAACCTCTGCATTCAGTGGGAGTTTTGAAAGGAGCTTTTAAAAGTTTTTACTGTATAAAAAAAGCGTTATTATTTCAATAAAAGAGAGGAGCACTAAATGTTACCCAGTGGAGTTCAAGCCAGCTGAACCTGTACAGGGATGGTGCTTAGTGCCGGGAAAGCAGAGGGGGCGCCAGCATGCTGAAGCACATTGCCCCTACGGAGACAGCAGTACCAGGCTCAGATGAGCCACCAAGGGAAAAGGGCTGCCTGACTGGGATTCCTGGGCTGGAATGAATGGAACATAAGGCCCTCACTCAGCCTGGGAATAATTGACTTCTGTGTTCTAAAGATAAACAGATTGATTGGGTGTTGAAACTGTAATAACTGGACAAGGTCCTGCAAAGGAAAAATAATGTAATAATTGCTTTGAGAGCATTTCTTTTTATTGATTTATTTATCTATTCACACTTGTTGACTGGGAATGGACAATGGAGTCTGGTGTCTGTCCTGCAAGAGGATAATAATGTAATAATTGCTTTGACAGCATTTTTATTTATTAATTTATTTATTCACACTTGACTGGGAATGGACACTGGCATCTATTTACAGTACAGCCCTGGGGAAAAAAGACTTCCAAATTATGAAAATTTTGAACAATAAAATATAGAAAATAAATGCACCATACAAACTTGTACTCAGAATAAACAGATATGACAAAAATATAGACATAGCTCTACAATGATGAAGTAACTAGCACGTTTTGACAATAGATTACATAAAGCAGAAGATAGAAAAGAAAAAAAGCATTAGATATTGTGCTAGTAATTATGGTTTAATATACAGAGTATAAACATAATATGACTTGAGGTTATACTAGCACTGATTCAAGTAGGAAAACTGAAGAAGGTAGGTAAGTAAATTGGAGATATTAAGTAACAACAACACAGTATTACCAGCAGGTGTTTTTAATCTTATTTTTTAATATTTTTCATGTCAGAGATAGACCTAAGGTTTTGAGCACCCCATTTTACAAAGCTTACCAACATAAATTGAGTAATATTCATCTCCAAATTTGTTCTTATTAATCATGAAAACACAGGATGCCCACAAATCTTCTAAGTTCAGTAAGAGTGATAAACAATGTGAGGGCCAAACAAAAGGGTAGACTAAGAGCGATCTACTTCAGAAGATCGACTCAACACAAAGTTGAATGCCATTTGGCCGAGACCATTTGATCAACTTTCTGAAAAGTCAAACAATGGAAAACAACAAAAATCTACATTTTTGCAGTGGGGCAAGCCTCCCTCCACCCACCACACCCACTGCATATTATGGGTTCATAGGTTCATAGGTTTATACTAGGCTTCTATCTACCTAATTATAATTACACCTTATATGAAAAAATACTGTGCATTAGTTTTTGTTGTGCCTGTCCAGCAGCAGACACAGAGATGATTCCTGGGGTCCATCCACAGGTCTAGATTTCTCTTGAACAGAGTCAGCGGGGTGCTCTGCCCTCACATGGACGGGATTTTTATTCCACACAGCAGAGTCTACTGAGGATAAATCTAGTGGTTTTGGTGGGTTTGGATTTTTGAGGTGGAGCATGTCCATTAATTCTTGGTTGGACATGGCCTTGTATCGAGCACATGTCACCTCTGAGCAGAGGGTATGCACGACTGAATAGAGCTGGAGTTCTTCAATCTGGCAGCATATGACAGATTTTTGGAATATCCTTTTGGTGAGGAGGAACTTTTGGGGCTCCACTGCTTGCTGCAGATGTCGGGTGGACCCGGAACAATAACCTCACTAGATCTGGATGTGAATCCTTCATGATCAAGGTGGGCAATGTAGAAGGTCTTTCTAACCACTACTGTCAACCTGGGTCCCCAGGTCCCTGATAACCTCTTCTGTGCTTAGTGGATTGCCCTATATATGGTAGCTTGGGGTTACCTTGTTTTTCCTCCTATGTTGGCCTGTACTTCTGAGAAGTAGATGCAAAAGGGGGAGGGGAAGGACCCGAGCCCCTGTGGACACCACTTGTGACGGTTTGGAGTCTGACTGCAAGTCCCTATATCTTTGTTTATGAGGTCCATTATGATCCTCCTCAGCTTTTGCAGAGACTACTTGTAAGGTTCAGTGATTTTGTATCATTTTGGACTAATTCTGAGCATATCTGAGTTTATAATGATCAGGGTGACTTCCTTTTTATGGATTTTGTTCTATCATGTAATAGCTTTCTCCTCTTATTGTAAAGTTTGTTGGCTGGGGTCCACTCCCAGACTGGATGTTTGCCCTTTGTGGAAAGAGTCTTGGTTTTATTTGGGATTGCCTGATCCATGCAGTCCTGGAGGTGTTCATAGAAGGCATTTGTAAGGGCTTTTATATATACCAACTCTGAGATCGCACTACAGTGAGGAAAAGGATAACTTCCCCAATCATCTGTACCATGACCTCCATTCAAAAGTTTCACTATTTCAGAAAGTCAGTCATATGGTCTTGACCATATGATGTTCATCTTTCTGTTGGCTTGATCTTGTAAAGGGGATCCACTAAGATGTATAACATTTT
The DNA here is from genome assembly GCF_019279795.1 of Protopterus annectens. Lineage (NCBI taxonomy): Eukaryota > Metazoa > Chordata > Ceratodontiformes > Protopteridae > Protopterus > Protopterus annectens. The sequence continues at coordinate 963,130,044 of NC_056727.1, read as the reverse complement.
ATTTGCAACATTTTCCATCAACACATCAAAAAATGCAAACATCTTTGTTATTCTTTCTTCTGTTCTAATATAAGTCTGTTTTCTTACTATTTAAACCCTTTTTTTCCTTCTCACATATTCTTAACTACCTTACCTGAATATATATTTATTTATTTATTTTATTTTACATTTGTTGACCGGGATAGTCCGACTGGATATATGTCCGTTTTCAGCGGAGGCCCGGGGAGAAAAGCTCCAGATAACACAGAACATAACAGAGATGAGTTAAACATATTTACAAGGCCCTCTAGTAGATACTCACAATATACACAGTGTGCAATAGTATACAAAAACAACACGTTGCAGCAAGCTATTATGAGCAAGAGATGTGTACAATATTAATTTAAATATGGCATAGAATATGTAGTGATTAATCAGGGTTAGTACCAGGACAAAGTCAGTGCTCTTTAAAATACTGTTTGAGGCCTTTCTTGAAGAGACTTAAAAGAAGGTTCGAGGGTAAGGTTAGATAGAAGTGAATTCCAAGTTTTACCAACAATGCTGGCAAACAGGGAGTCACCGGCTGAGTTAATGGGTTTGTGGGTTTGGACCAACAGTTTATTGGATGATCGTAGTTGCCTTGAACTACTATATGGCTTTAAGATATTTTTGAGTGCCAGAGTATTTTCAGGGTGGTACAGAATTTTGTGTGCTACGATAAGCTGATTGAACAGAAGTAGGCTAGGCAGTTCTAGCCACCCGCAAAGGCTGAGGTTTTGACCGTGATGTGTCCTGTATGTTGGGCCTGTGCCAAATCTGGCAATATGGTTGTAACCGTGAGAGAGCTCACTGAGTTCAGTTTTACTCAGATTGGAGAGTATGAGGGAGACATATAGAAGGGTAGAGAGCAGGTGTGAGCAGGCGATGGCAGTCCTAGCTAATGGAGTTAGAAAAGGTTTACTTCTATATAATGAGCCAAGCTTCTTATTAATGGTTTTATAGTTTTATTGATATGCAGATCAGATTTGAGATTACTGTCCACTATTACTCCTAAAAGCTTAGTATGGTCATCTGGAGAGCTAGAGGTAAAGTTGTTGGGTGTTATGGAGAAGGAAAATGGGGTGGAACTACTGGTGGGGGTAAAGAGGACCAATTTCATTTTGTTGGGATTTAACAGACTGTGATTAGAGAGCCAGTTTTCAACTGTGCTAAATGTGTTTTGTGTTAAGGTTTGCAGGTATAAAGGGGAGGAGGCCATACAGATCAGGGTAGATTTGTCTGCATATTGAATGCAGGTTGCATCAGGGATGGCAGTGTGAAGATTGTTGATGAAGATAGAAAACAGTAGAGGACCTAATATAGAACCCTGAGGGACACCAAGGGTGAGAGGTAGCAGGGTGGACAGTTTGCCCTGCATTAATGCAGCCTGCTGTCTGCCATTCAGACAGGATAGGAACCACTGAATAGCATGGTTATCTAGGGAGATGGATTTTAGGGAATGGATGAATAATTTGTGGTTGACCATATCAAATGCCTTTGAGAGGTTTAGAAATAGAGCTGAAGTTAGCCTGTTGTTGCTCCTATTTTGGAATATGGTATTTGTAAAGGAAAGGAGAGTGGAGGTGGTGCTGTGATGTGGCCTAAAGCCATGCTGAGAGTTGGCAAGCAGACCATTCTGAATGAGATAGTCCATAAGCTGCTTATGAATGCACTTCTCCATTAATTTGGCTAGTGGTGAGAGAATGACAGTGGATCTGTAGTTGGACAGTTCTGTTGAACTTTCACCTTTGTGGAGTGGGATAATGTGGGATATTTTCCAGATTGAGGGGATAGTTCCATCAGTTAGTGTTCTATTGATTAGGATAGAGATGGGGAATGCTATGGCGTCGGCGGCTTTTTGTAAGTACTCTGCAGGAAGGAGGTCAGCAGAAAGGGTGGTTGGTTTTAGTTTTTTGATAAGGGATCAGATAAAAGTTGTAGAAACAGATTGGAAGTTAAAGGGGGGGATGAGAAGTAAGTGTGTTAGTGGTAGAGTTAGAGTGGGTGGGAGTAAGTAGGTTAGCTAAGGACTGAATAGCTTCAGTGAAAAAGTTATTAAAGGTAGTGGCAACAGTTTCTGTGTATTTAGGCATGTAGTTTGATGGGGTTGGGGTAGTATATTGTCATGGATGAAGAAGTCGGTTAATACCTGCCCCAAACATTTGAGGATTGTTTTGATGTTTAACTTGGAGGTTCTGGTAGTAGTTTTTTTTGTATGGCAAAATGTGTTTTTTTTTTTTTTGTATCATTTCTAAGTTGACGATATCTCATTTGGTTGAGAGGGACTTTAGTTATTCACCATTTGGTCCAGGCTATATTTCTAAGTTTGATTTTTATCTTAGTTTCTTTTGTGAGCCATGGAGCAATATTAGATTTTGTCTTTATAATACGTGCAGGAGCATGGGAGTCAAGGATGCTCAGGACTTTATTGTTAAAGAAAGTTATGGCTTTATCTAGTGGTAGATTTTTTAGGATTGACCAGCTGACCGATTTAAGTTCATTTAGGAAGTTAGTAGGATTGAAGATTTTATTATTTCTGATTGTTTTGTACATAATCTTGTGGTGGGTTTCTGCCTTATACTTAATAATATAAGTTAGTGAATGATCACTTAGGTCATCAGGCAGAGTCCCAGCTGTATACAAGCTTGGGTGGCTATTGATAAGTACCCAATCTAAGTGGGTTTACTAATCCTACTGGGAGAGGTTATTATTTGTGTGAACCCAAACAAATTTATATGGGTGACAGGTGATTCAGCTGAGCAGGTGCACCAGTCGGTGTTAAAGTCACCAAGAACAATAGTTTCTTGGGGTAGGTAGTAGATAACCATTGGAAGATATCTTCCAGAGTACTTATTTTATTGCCTGGAGGAATGTAGACACAGACAATATTTATATTCTTATTATTGTTAATTTGCAGTTTGGTAATGAGGATTTTTGCATTATTAAATGAGGGCAGTTGAACTGGATCTCTATTAACACTTAATGTATTTTTGTAAAGAACTGCTATCCCACCTCCCTTCTTAGCTGTTTGGTCTAATCGGTGTTTGTTGTAGCCCGGGGGTAATACCTCATTATTGGCAGTAGTAGGTTTAAGCCAGGTTTCTGTAACACACATTATGTCTGGGGAATTAACTGCAGGTTGGGGATTTTATTATTTATCCTTCGAATGTTCAAGTGAAATGTCAGGAGAGCATTTGTGGGACTGTTAAGGGGTAGTTTATTGATGGGGTTGGTGGTGTAGGCGCTATTGTCACCAGGTGGAGATGGGCCAGGGTTGGGATGCATGTCCCCATCTGTAATGAGGTTATATTGAAATCTGATTATGAGCTTTAGAAACTTATAAGTCTTAGATAGTGCTTGTCCCTTGGTTTAGATTTTAAGTTTTTAATTGGGTGAAGAGGTAAAGGGGATGGTGGTTTGGATGTGTGGGGGATAGTTAGGTGAGCTAACTTGTAAGAGAAGTCTGGAGTGGTAGTTTGACATTTTGGGTAGTGGAATCCGTGGTGGTACTGGTTTTCATAGGTGGTGAGGAGATAAGGATGAGCATCAGGGGGAGTAGATAAAACACTAGTGTTTTTGTTGATGCTAGCATAGCAAGGGGCCTGGCTATTATAGGGCACAGTTTTCAACCAGGATTTGGCAGGAAAGGAAGGAGAAAAGTTGAGTTGTAGAAAGGGAGGGTCACTTGATGATGCATGAGATGCTGGTTGGGAGGAAGAAGCAGGGGGAGTGGCTAGGATAGTATAGATTTAACAGTACTGGGGTGGGTCGGAATAGGAGGCAGGGCGGTGAGCAGAGTGCAGCAAGGGCGAGCGGAGTGGGGCTAAACCGGACCATAAGATTTATACAACAATTAAGTAAAATGTGAATTTATAATGGGGAAGTAAGTTATTTGCCTTACTACATTTTAAAGATGGCTCCCAGAGGAGTGAGTATTGATATAGCCTCCTATGAGAATGACTAGGGGGAGGGGGGTAGCAATTATCAATATGAGATTGGGTAGTTAGAACTGGTTGCAGAGCAACCCCAGCAGAAGGGAGTCCAAAAAGAAAAGAAAAAAAAAACAATCAGGAGCCAGGAAATGTAACTAAGACAATACACTATGTTAGAGCTTTTCAGCTTACAGAAACCGAATATTTCTAGCAAGCTCTTTAAGGATGAAAGTAGAGCTAAGGGAATTGGGACTGAATTAAAGGTTTGTTTTGGAATAGTTTTAACCTTAGACTCTGGAGCTCACCTGTTTGCATACAGAGAGAATAAGGAACTTGCACAATTAGTAGAGTCTGTTCCTACCTAGTGGCCGACTTCATTAAAGTTGTCCAAGCTGGAAGCTGAATGAAGCTCAATGCAGCTGTGCTCACCTCACAATGATAGTCACAAAGTAAGAGAAAATTGCTAAAAACAATTCACTGACGTTCACCTAATAATTCATTCTACTGGAAGGCTTGTATATAAAAGCTCAGATTTCCCAGGACTGATTTGAGCTTTTGCTAAAAATTTGCTTCAGAACCGAAGGTGTGGGGGGGGTGGTGCATGACCCCGAGGCAAGTATCATTGACCAGTACCAAAACTTCACATAATTTTTTTAAATGTTCTCCTTTACTCTGCTTTTTTTAAATAACATAGGTGAAAGGGGGTCTAAATCTTCTATTTCCCTTTGACATAAAACTGGAATAACAACAACAGAACATCTGATTGCTACACCAAAGATGCCATGGTCTAGTTAGCTTTAAGAATGAGTGGTCACTTGCTAGTAATATAAGAAATATTACTGCCATGTTTGTAAATGGGTTTGTTAGCTACTAAGGCCAGTAAAATAAGAAAAGTAGTTTATGGTTGTATTATGGCAGGCCTGGATTGCTTAGTCTCTAATACTTTTTGGTGGAATGATGATAAAAAATGGGCAAGTGATTTTCTGCAAAGTTGTACATAAACTATGGTGCAAGGTTGTATACATCTTACATTATTAATTCAACAGATCCAAAGAATAATCCACTGCTGAATCTGAAAGGAAACCAATAATTATTAAGTCAGTTTATAAAAAAGTAGAGGAGATACTTCAGAAGGCCAGAATTACAGGAAATTAATAGAAAGGCAATCAAAGCATTTTAGTAGTCAAATATAGAGTTAGCATTCGATTTTCAACATGCTTTTACAGCCATTTGGTCAGTGGCCACATTCAGTCAAATATCTTATAGCAACCTTATTTCAGAACTCATCCAAGGCTTGCATCCAAATGCAGTTTATATAAACTTTTACACAGCATTTGACTGTATAAACAAATGAGTTGAATATATAACTGGTTTGACACCAGAAATCTCCTTTTGGACTGTAATAAATTACAGTGGCTAGTTTCCAATTACTCAATCGTTAACCACAGTTTTGTATATTAGGGACTTGTTTGTTCATTTTCCATCTACAAAATGAGGTTAATGACTCCATTTTAATTGCCATCTATGCTGACAATATAGACAACAGCAAATACTTCAGATATTCATACAAAAAAGATTACAATTATGAGCTTTGATAAGTTTAATCAGCGTTCGGGGCCTACTCTGCCACATTCTATTTATATATACTTACCCTAACATTGACACTAACTCCAACACTAAGCATAATGCTAAAGGTAAGCCTTATCCATGCCAAACAAATGTGTGTATTCACACAAGTAATAACAAAATTATCATTTCTCCTACAAACTTGTCATTGTATCAGAATCATAATTTTGTTGTACGATGTTATTTATTTATTAATTTATTGACTGACATTTCATTATAGGAAAAGTCCAAATGGGTAATAGTCCATTTTCAGTGAAGGCCAAGGGAGAAAAGTTTCAAAGTATTACAAAACATTTTAAGAACAATAATTTTACAATCTTCAAAAATAATACAAAAAATCTGCAGTTTAAATAATAATACCAAATTAGACATAATAGGAAAACATTGGTTTAGAATAGATACAAGTTATATGACAAAGATTTAATATTTAGAGAAATTTTAGCCAGCATATAGAGAAATTAAAGGTAAGTTAGTATAATACAAACAGGAATTGCAATATGATGGGAGAGAAAAGCAGGCTTATATTATATTTAGAAAAAATGCCAGGAGCAAGAAATTGATAGAAGTAAGGAAGTGAGTAAAAAAGGGAGGGTAAGGAGATGCAGGGCAGGAACGGGTATTAGTTCACATTATAGGGCTATAGCTTATCCTGGCATTGAGCAAGAACAGAGAGAGCATTTAGCTAGGAAGTCTTTCAGTGTGGTTTTGAAGGATGGGAGGGAGGGTATAGACCTGATGGATATGTGTAAGGAGTTCCAGGCCTTAACAACATGGTACAAGTAAAGGCAATGCCCTGCAGATTTGATGGGTTTGAGAACAGACAGGAGTCTTTGGTCGTTGGACCATAATGACCGACTGGAAACATAGGTCTGTAGAATGTTATTTACAGCGGGACAAGCAGATGAATGCTGGATAATTTTATAGGTGGTAAGAAGCTGTGTACATGTTAATTGATGGGGTAGTTCTAACCAATTTAGGCTTTTTAGTGTTATACACTAGTGAGTTCTGAAAGGGGTACTTGCTGCAAATTTAGCAACTTTGTTATAGCATTGTTCAAATTTTGATTTTTGTGATGCCTGAAGAAAGGTTAGTTAGGATGGGAGCACCATAAAGAAGAGCGGGGCGGGAATAAGTAGTTGCAAGTGTAGCTTTAGTTGCATTGGTGAGATGTTTTTGGCTCTGTAAAGAATCCCTAGCTTTTGATGAGTTTTCCTTATGCAATTTTGTATATCCACGTCGTACATAAGATTATCATCCACTACCATCCCTGATAATTTGGTATGAGAAGTGAGTTCAATGGTTGCATTATCAAGAGAAAGGACTTTCAATTTTGTTTTTCATAAGAGAGGGATTTGGGGGGGGAGTACTTGTTTGTTTTTTTAGGGTTGAACATGAGTTGTGAGTCTACCATGTTGTCAGATTTGCAAATAAGTCTAAAGTCATCTGTGTAGTGCATAAGGGAGGCCTGTTGTGTGGATGTGTAGAGGGTGCTGGTGAGAATGTTAAAGAGGAGGGGGCCAGGGATTGAGCCTTGTGGTTCACCTGTGGTGACTGAGAGTGCCATTTTATGACTGATACCTATTGGACAGGTAGCTTTTGAACCATAGAAGGATGGGCTGAGAGACACCTAATTAGGACTTCTGAAGTAGAGATTTGCTGTGAAACACTGTGTGAAGGCATTAAACATGTTTATAAACATACCGCTCAAGTGTACCTCATTATGAGGAATGTTCCTCATTTTGGGTCTTAAAAAGCCCATGTTCTTCGAAGTTCCACATGAAAGAGTCTGTCACACATTCAGATTTAGGATTTTTAACTGAAATCTATGGCAAATAGTGCTGAATCATATTACTTCATCAAAAGAACTTTTTATAAGTATAAAGTGGAACAATTTTAACATTCCTGTGAGCTTCCTAGTAGAAGTTGTTATTAAGCTGTTAGTAGGTGTTCCACATTTTGCCCATTTGTTCCACATTGTTAGAGGTAGTGTTCCTCATTTTGGAGATGGAAGGTGAAAGTCCACAGATCCACGTGAGTAATTGAGTTTTTAGATGTATCATTAGTATTGGATGATCAAGGAAGATTTAATACATGGATACATAAAAAGGACTGCTGGAAGAACCACCTTCTACATAGGACAAGCATGCATTCTGCACATGTATACCCGCATATTTACAAGCGACAGTTGCTTCGCACCTCTATATTATGCACTGATGAAGAAGTACCAAAAACACAATAACCACCTTCTGAGAGTGAGAGGATAACTCAAGAATCAGTCTGTTAATGTAATCACACAAATTTATTAACGAATACAAACAGCAGCAAAAGGCAACAAACAGCAATCTTGGTAAGCGCTTTCGTCCGAACACATGCGGGACTTTATTAAAACCATTTATAAAGCATCAGATGCTATCAATTAACTTCCATACATAGTAAACCACGTAAAGCAACATTACAAAATATAAAACAATGTATTTGTATTAATAATACAAACTGAATAAAAAGTTTGAAAATACATAAAAAGTACTGGTTAAAATACCTTAAAAATATTTGTAACCAGGTGTTACAAAACTAATGCTCTTTCTTTTAAAATTGAAATCATTTTTAAGGTATTTTAACCGGTACTTTTTATGTATTTTCAAACTTTTTATTCAATTTTTAATATTAATACAAATACATTGTTATATATTTTGTAATGTTGCTTTAAGTGGTTTACTATGTCTTGAAGTTAATTGATGACATCTGATGCTTTATAAATGTTGCATCTGAGTAAGCACTTTGGTTTTGATAAAGTCCTGCATGTGTTTGGACAAAAGTGCTTACCAAGATTGTTGTTTGTTGCCTTTTGCTGCTGTTTGTATTCATTAATAAATTTGTGTGATTACATTAACGGACTGATCCTTGAGTTATCCTCTCACTCGCAGAAGGTGGTTATAGTGTTTCTGGTGTTTTGGACTTTCACCTTTACGTTTTACTGTGCTTGCTGTGGTCATTTTGGAGTGTTTTTGGAGTTGAAAGGTTCACCACACAGAAGGGCTACTACGGAGATAGTTATCCTTTATTTTCATTATGGAATCAAACAGCAGCTCCGATTTAAGCCAGACTGGTGTTAGAGGTGCAGTTTCTACAAGCAACACCATTGTCAGCAATGATGAAGGGAATTTAACCCAGCTTATTAAGCTTATGACACTGCAATACCAGCAAATACAAAGTGCACTGGACAAACTACAGTTCCCAGCAGCCCTTGTTACAAATTCACAGCCAACGTTGGCAACAACTTCCATTTTAGGATGTGGAGGACTTTTGAATAGTCAAGGGACTTCTGGTTCCAAGTTAACAAGCAGTATCCCTTGTGGGCAAGGGACAAGGAGAAACGCTGAGGATTTTAATCACTTTACTAATTTTGAGCAATGGTTGAGTAAAGAACCAGTGTTAATTCATGAAGCACAACCTACGAGGCCAATGGATATTTACAACAGTCTACAAACTTTTGAGTCCAAAATGAGCAAGGTATGTAATTTACAAGTAGATAAGGCGTACCTTGCCGAATGTATTAAAGTGCAAAGGATTCCTAAAGGACTCCGTATGTCTAAATTTCCAAATGGAATTACCATTGGTCAACAAGAACTAGATGAACTACTTGCCATGTTTGATAGACACTGCATTGAATTGTTGCATGTTGTCATAAAGAGTAATAACAAAATTAAAGAGCTTTTGGATGATGGTAATGTTTTGAATAATGAGATATTAAATGATGGTAATTCTTCTAGTTTTGAGAATAAATATGACAGTGTTTTTGACAAGATAGAGCAGCAAGTTAAAGAAAATGTACTTAGGAAGCAAACAAAGCTAAAAAGAGATGTGTTGGAATACAGATAAAACAGGCTTATCCACTTCCTCAAAGCTACTATGTGCCCCCTTTAAATGTTAATAGAAATGTTGACCAAGGGTTGGATTTGGATTCCTGTAGTTACGAGGTTGGACAAGGAGAAATGAATGGCGGTACACATCTGATACTTTATAAATGTTGCATCTGAGTAAGCACTTTGGTTTTGATAAAGTCCTGCATGTGTTCGAACAAAAGCACTTACCAAGATTATTTGTTGCCTTTTGCTGCTATTTGGATTTGTTAATAAATTTGTGTGATTACATTAACGGACTGATCCTTGAGTTATCCTCTCACTTGCAGAAGGTGGTTATAGTGTTTCTGGTGTTTTGGACTTTCACCTTTACGTTTTACTGTGCTTGCTGTGGTCATTTTGGAGTGTTTTTGGAGTTGAAAGGTTCACCACACAGAAGGGCTACTACGGAGGTAGTTATCCTTTATTTTCATTATGGAATCCAACAGCAGCTCTGATTTAAGCCAGACTGGTGTTAGAGGTGCAGTTTCTACAAGCAACACCATTGTGAGCAATGATGAAGGGAATTTAACCCAGCTTATTAAGCTTATGACACTGCAATACCAGCAAATACAAAATGCACTGGACAAACTACAGTTCCCAGCAGCCCTTGTTACAAATTCACAGCCAACGTTGGCAACAACTTCCATTTTAGGATGTGGAGGACTTTTGAATAGTCAAGGGACTTCTGGTTCCAAGTTAACAAGCAGTATCCCTTGTGGGCAAGGGACAAGGAGAAACACTGAGGATTTTAATCACTTTACTCATTTTGAGCAATGGTTGAGTAAAGAACCAGTGTTAATTCATGAAGCACAACCGACGAGGCCAATGGATATTTACAACCGTTTGAGTCCAAATGAGCAAGGTATGTAATTTATAAGTAGATAAGCGACTCATTCTCAATGTATGCAAAGGATTCCTAAAGGACTCCGTATGTCTAAATTTCCAAACGGAATTACCATTGGTCAACAAGAACTAGATGAACTACTTGCCATGTTTGATAGGCACTGCATTGAATTGTTGCATGTTGTTATAAAGATTAATAACAAAATTAAAGAGCTTTTGGATGATGGTAATGTTTTGAATAATGAGATATTAAATGATAGTAATTCTTCTAGTTTTGAGAATAAATATGACAGTGTTTTTGACAAGATAGAGCAGCAAGTTAAATAAAATGTACTTAGGAAGCAAACAAAGCTAAAAAGAGATGTGTTGGAATACAGATAAAAACAGGCTTATCCACTTCCTCAAAGCTACTATGTGCCCCCTTTAAATGTTAATAGAAATGTTGACCAAGAGTTGGATTTGGATTCCTGTAGTTATGAGGTTGGACTTGGAGAAATGAATGGCGGTACACAACTTTATAATTTCCACAATGATGTTGATGAGGTTTTTGACCAAGAGTATCCACCTTTACGTAGATCTGAAAGAATTCAGAATAGGAACAGGAACAGACAGAATTTTGCAGGTCAACCACAGACCCCATGGGGGCATATACAGAGAGGTCAGAGGAATTTTTGGAAGAACAACAAGGGGAAAAGGTTTTGAGTAACTTTGTGCAAGAGGAACCTATCATTTCATGTTTTAAGAGCAAATGTTTGAGTTCCCAGGGATTTAATATTTATAATTATACAGATTGTGTCATTACGGATACCCATTTTTCTTTATTTAAAAAGGGGTTCAAATTTGTTCCAGGCAGAAACACAGATATGCAAACACCCATGCAGATGGGATCTGAAAGTTTGACTGCAGAATCCTACACTAAGGCACTGTACAAGCACATCCACTCATGCATGAATCATGCCATCCCAAATAGAACCAAGATGCTCTTCTCCAAAAAAAGGAAGTCAATCTGGTGGTCCCCTGCTATAAACAAACTATACAACAGAAGGAAGAAACTGATGCAGAAAAGAGGAAAATCCCAGGATGCAAAAAAACTCCCTCACCAGCCTCAGTAAGAAGCTGAGATCCCTCATAAAAATCCTCAAAAGCTAGTTACGAAAATAAAATTGCCAAAGATTCCAAAGACAACCACAAGGCATTCTATAGTTATGTCAAGAATCTAAATGGCAATGCTCAGATCTGCTCTGAGCTTCAACAGAATGGCATTAAATATACTGATCCCAAGGATATTGCCAGTATCCTGGCAGATCAATTTAGTGTCAACTTCACCCCTCTCTCTCCCCATAAAGGGCCCATCTCAATACCAAAAGATTGCCAAATTCCGGTAATCACGGCCACACAGGTAGAAACCACACTCTCCAAAGCTAAGAATACAGCATCCATGGGACCAGATGACATCCCAGGCTGTGTACTACATGAACTACAAAATGAACTGGCATCTCACCTAAGTGTCATATTTAATCATAGCCTCACATCAGGCTTCATGCCCACTGAGTGGCGCACAGCTACAGTTATCCCACTCCACAAGGGGGGATCCACCTTGGATCCTGGGAACTACTGTCCCATCAGTCTGATGAGCCTGATCTGCAAGGGCATGGAACACATTATCATGGAACTTATAAACAAAGACATTGGCAACCTTCAAATGCTGGACCCCACCCTGTTTGGGTTTGTGAAGGGCCGACCGTGTCTCCTGAACCTGATTGACTTCTTCGAATCAGTCTCCAGAGCTGTGGACGAGGGTAAGGCGGTCCACAGAGCTGTGGACGAGGGTAAGGCAGTCCACACAGCCTATCTGGACCTCGCCAAGGCCTTCAACACTATCCCCCACTCTGGAATCATAGATAAACTTACTAAGCTGATCATAAATCCCTACGTCTCTCCATGGGTTGCCAACAGGCTTACTGACAGAACCCAGACTATAAAAGTAGCTGACTCCAAATCCAGCTCCAGACAAGTGACAAGTGGAGTACCTCAGGGTTCAGTCCTGGGACCACTCTTATTTGGCATCTACTTCTCTGAAGTACAGGCCAATACTAAGGGACTCTGGCTAGCAAAGTTCACAGATGACTGCAAACTGGGAGCTATTATTTAATCCCCAAATGATGTGGATATTCTACAAAAGGTCCTTACAGAAACAGATGCCTGGTGCCAGAGCCATGGCCTCAAGCTTAATGCCAAGAAATGTGTAGTTATCCCCTTTGGAAAAAAACATGTACCCATGAATTACCACATAGGCGGCAGTACACTAAACATCGAATGTGTGATGAGAGACTTAGGGACACAGTTGGACAGTGGTCTCACTTTCGATAACCACATCACCACAACAGTCAGGAAATCCTTCTATGTGGCACACCTCATCACTACGAGCTTTTCATTCAGAAAAAGGAGGTCATTGTCCCACTGTACTCATCCCTCATTAGACCCATTATAGGGTATAATGCCCCATTTGGTATGTACTCATAAGACATCTGCAAAAGCTGGAAAGGCCACAGAAATACCTCACTAAAAGAATCACAGGCCTAAAGCAGATGCCATATGCTGACAGTCTAAAAAAACTCCAGCTATAATCTGTGGCATATCGTCTACTCAGAGGCGATCTCTGCTCAATATACAAGGCCATGTCAAACCCTGAGCTGTTGGACATGCTCCACTTAAAGAAATCCCAATCCCTCAGAGCCACATGCTCCAGGGATCTAAACCTTATCATCACAATGAACAAAACATGCTGGAGGGTTCCTGACCCAGAGACTCCCCATACTCTGGAATAGACTGCCCATACATGTCAAGCAGAGCGCCTCCTTGGCCCTCTTCAAAAGGAACCTTGATGACTGGATGGGAGATAGGAAATTCACCCCAGGGATCATGTCTGTCGCCCTGCTAGACAGGGATCCAGAGAAGTAAATATTGTGGGAAGAAATATCCAGGGAATTGTTATGGCTAGGCTTGTATAGACCCTAGGGCTGATAGCCTAGTACCAACCTATGAACCTATATTGTGGATGTGCTGAGTTCAAACTTTACATCAGAAAGGTGAACTTCCAATTATTTTTTAAGGACCGTAATAATAAAAATGACCTCATAAAGAACAAGTTTAGAAAGAAAAGTATTTTTAATCCTCCCCTGTACCCTACACTTGTGAGTTTTGAGAAAGTTTGTGTTAGGGAGATTTACCAGGCACCTCATACACACAAAGACAAATACTACAATCTCACTAAGGATGAGGCTTCACTGCTGTTTAGCATGAGGGCGATAGATAACATCAGGGTTATGAAGCCGGATAAAGGGGGAGGGATAGCATTGGCAGAAAAGAATGATTATGTGAACGACATTTCTAGTATGTTGTATGACACTGAAAAATATGAAAATGTGTCCAAGAATGAGACCAACATCGCACACAGGAAATTACAGTTATTTTTGGAAGATAGTTTGTTACAGGGAGTTATTAATGAAGAAATTTATAACTTTCTGCAAAATGAGCACCCTTTCATTCCTACAGCATTCAGTATTCCAAAGGTACATAAAAACATGCACATCCCCCTTACCAGCTTATAGTGGCAGCACACAACAGTTCCATTTATTCCTTTGGGGTATTTGTTGACCATTTACTTAAGGATATACTGCGTCCCTTTACCCATGTTCTAACTGATTCATGGGATTTTTTATCCAGGATCAAACAAGAATTGTATAGTGAGGCAATGGGCTTCTTAACCATCGATGTAGTAGATCTCTTCAGTTCTATACCACATGATATTGGATTGGAATTATTTTTAGAAGCTATTATGAACTATACATCTTTGAATGGGGCCCTTGTTAACTTTGTTATGGAAGTGATGGAGAAGATCCTTCGCAATGACTATATCACCTTTGAAAATTTGTATTTTAAGCAGTTAAAAGGGGTAGCTATGGGATCCAGCTGTGCCCTAATGTATGCGAATTTGGTTATGACATCATGGGAAAATAGATATATTTCAGTTCAGGCTACACAGGTGAATGGAAGATTTATCTGTGCTATTTGGATGACATCTTTGTATTGTGGAAAGGTAATACTGTATTTTCCTGAGACTATTGACTACCTAGATGTCACCATTACTAGAGATTTGTCCCAAGGTGTCTTCACCTGTAGTGTATTTTGGAAACCATGTACTCTAATATTTTTCTATATTATGACAGTAATCACCCCTATATGTAAAGAGAAATATTGTAAGGGGACAGATGATCAGAGGGGCCAGAATGCGTTGCTCACTTGTAGATCTTAAAAGAGAACTAGGTACCTTATTACATATGTTTGTGGTTAGAGGTTACCTTAAGGAATGGGTACAACAAATTAGTTTTGAAGTTTTAGAAGGATGGGGAACTAAATTTGCCCCCTTGTTGGGTCAGAATTTAGTGGAGAATAAAATAGTTAAAAAGAGCAGTTGTAATTTTTCACATTCTATGGTTACTTCATTTGGTTCTTTTGGCCATAAAGTGGAGGACATAGTGGCTAAGAATTAGGTTATGCTAGAAGGGAATGATGACATTTTCCACCATTTAGACAGTAAACCCTTGTTTACTTACAAAATGGGGCAAAATATTAAATATTTATTAGAACGCCCAATTCTGAAGAAGAATTCTACAAAAGGAATTTGGAGATGTGGAGCGTGTAAGTATTACCCTTATGTGATGAATGAGACACAGATTTCAGTAGGTAGGCCCCCTCAATTAGTCAGACTTGCTGGGGGCAACTGTGACAGTAAGGGTTTAGTTTGTGTGAGTGTCTGTCAGGGTTGTAATGGGTTTTACATAGGTAAAACCGAAAGGACCTTACATAAATGCATCTATGAACATCTTTATGCTATAGAGACAAAGAATGCCAACAGTGCCCTACACAGAGACACACAAGGGGTTCAAGTTTGGTATAGTGCAAATTATTGGTATTAATATCAGGGGAGGCAATTGGTCTAATGACATAGGAAGTATGAATTTAAGTGGCAGATCAAACTTATGCAAACAGCCCCACTGGTATGAATTAACGCTTCTCACTGATTCCAGTTTTAAAGGAAAGAGCTTTAGTTTGGTAACATCTGGTTACAAATATTTTTAAGGTATTTTAACCAGTACTTTTTATGTATTTTCAAACTTTTTATTCAGTTATTTAATATTAACACAAATACATTGTTATATATTTTGTAATGTTGATTTAAGTGGTTTACTATGTGTGAAAGTTAATTGATAACATCTGATGCTTTATAAATGTTGCATCTGAGTAAGCACTTTGGTTTTGATAAAGTCCTGCATGTGTTCAGATGAAAGTGCTTACTGAGATTGTTGTTTGTTGTCTTTTGCTGCTGTTTGGATTCGTTAATAAATTTGTGTGGTTACATTAACGGACTAATCCTTGAGTTATCCTCTCACTCTCAGAAGGTGGTTATTGTGTTTTTGGTGTTTTGGACTTTCACCTTTACATTTTACTGTGTTTACTGATGAAGTATATATGAAGGAAACTAAATAGTGAAATGTCTTCATGTTTGTAGTTATAGACAACAAGAGTTCCAACAGGGACTCATGACCACTAGGACTATGAAAAGATCAAGAGGATGTTCTTACTTTTCAGAGAATACTACATCAGAACCAACCTGTCCCATACCACAGCAAGATAACAGTAATAAAATTGGCTTAAGATGCCTGGCTACATATAGCAGTGATGTCTCATTTTTGTGGGATTATTAAGAAGAATTGCTGCATACTAACAATGGATGACAAAATAAAGGACATAGTGGGTGAAGTTCCGAGGTTTTGCTTTAAAAATAAGATGAATTTGAAGAGGCTTCTCTGTTATAAGGCTGGGGTTCCATTAAAGAAAACAATCTTGAAGAATGGGAATTTTCCCTGCAGGAAATACAGGGCATGTGCTTCAATTAATAGTAGTAATTATTTTAGACATCTTGTTACCATAAGGTTATATCAGCTGAAAACCTATCAGATTGCAGCACCAAAAACGTTATTTATATAGCTACTTCCACCGTCTGTAATGGGTTTTATGTTGGTAAGACTAATCAGCAGTTCAAAGATAGACATCTATATCACCTCAGTGATATTAGACTAAGAAAGTACACCAGTGCTTTGTCTAAACATATCATAGAGAACATTCAACACAAGTTTATATTTATGGCATTAGAATTAGCACATGATAGTCTTTGGGGTGGTGATTTATATAATAAAACTAAGGTTTTGGAGAACCAATTGACTGCTGATTTGCAGGCTCCCTGGATTGAATGGTATGATTCCCTTGAAGCCACTGTTGAAAAGGAGGAAACTTCCTAGATAAAATTTAAATTTTAATTGGTTGCTTTTTGCTTCAAAGAGGAGTACTTGCAGTAATGCAGGATCTGATGAAGGCTCTATGAGATGGAAGTGCTTATCCCTGTTTCCATGCCTGGGCTGTTTTTATGATGTTTTATTATTTTATTAGTTAATAAATGTTTCTCCTTGGTGGCCTAGCTCTGCTTGCTTTCTAAATATTTTTGTTTAGTTGAGCAGCCTTTAGTGATCAGGAGTTTATATATTTTTACAGTTTGATTTTGGATAATGGTGGAATGTGTCCAGGAAAAACTTTTTCCCTTACTGAAGGGCACAAGCCAATTTTTATGGCCTCTATTTTTTCTACTTGTGGTCTTACCAATCTTCCTATAAAATATCCCAAATACTTGGGATCCTCCTTGCCCAACATACTTTTCTTAACATTGACAGTCAAACTTTTCTGGCTTGTAGATTTTACGAGAGTCTGCACTTTCAGTAAGTGAGACTCATAGCCCTCATGAATGAAAGGATGAATTAATGAATGACCACATCAGACAGGTATACATCAGCAGCATATTGCAAGTGGGGCTTTAATATGTTATCAGTATGGCTGGAGCAGCTCCCTGTAGGCCAGATGATAACAATGCCATGAAATTTTCCATCTGAAGAGGGAGTAAATGCTGTCTGCAAGTGCTCATTTATCAAGTCCAGTGTTGTCAAGTATTGGGCCTTTCTTAGGTTATCTATCAACTTGTCATTTCTCGGCATGGGGTAGCTTTCATACTTTGAAATCCTGCTCAGTTTCCTAAACTATTTTGGAATGCTGCTCAGTTATCTAAAGCATTACTTAATCTGATACTTCATTAAGGCTTAGGAACTAGTACTATTGGGCTGCGCTAGTCATGCAGTTACTCTTCTATCACACTTAATTTGAGGATTACTTTGAGTTTCTTCTCTTACTGCTTGCTTCTGTGACTCTGGTACTTTGTAATGCCTTAATCTTGCTTTCATGCCACATATTTTCTTTATATTTTGTTCTATTAGTTTAGTTCTCCCAGGAATTTCTCAGAACACTTCCTTATTTCTTAATAAAAATTCTCCCACTTCCTGCTTTTTTACTTTGCATGAACTTCAGCTTGCAAGCTCTCTGCAGAATTCTCTGTTTCCTTTCATGGCTTCAGTAAATTGTTCTAGCATTCTGTTTCTTAGGTTGATACTAGGCTATCAGCCCTAGGGCCTATATAAGCCTAGCCATAATAATTCCCTGGCTATTTCTTCCCACAATATTTACTTCCCTGGACCCCTGTCTAGCAGGGTGACTGACTTGATTCCAGGAGTAAATTTCCTATCTCCCTTCAAGTCGTCAAGGTTCCTTTTGAAGTGGGCCAAGGAGGTGCTCTGCTTGATATGTATGGGCAGTCTATTCCAGAGTATGGGGAGTTTCTGGGTCAGGAACCTATCCCTCCAGCATGTTTTGTTCATTGTGATGACAAGGCTTAGGTCCTTGTAGCATGTGGCTCTAATGGATCGGGATTTCTTTAAGTGTAGCATTTTCAACAGCTCTGGGTTTGACATGGTCTTGTATGTTAAGCAGAGATCGCCTCTGAGTAGACGATATTTGACAGAGTATAGCTAGAGTGTTTTTAGTCAGTTAGCATGGGGCATCTGCTTTAGGCCTGTGATTCTTTTAGTGAGGTGTTTCTGTGGCCTTTCCAGTTGTTGCAGATGTCTTGTGAGGCACATACCAAATGGGGTGTTGTACTCTATGATGGGTCCAATGATGGATGAGTACAGTGGGACAATGACCTCCTTTTTTCTGGATGAAAAGCCCTTAGTGATGAGGTGTGTCACATAGAAGGATTTCCTGACTGTTGTGGCGATGTGGTTATCGAAGGTGATACCACTGTCCACCTGTGTTCCTAAGTCTCATATCATACTTTGTGTTTAATGTACTGCCACCTATGTGGTAATAAATGGGTACATGTTTTTTCTCAAAGGGGATAACTATATACATTTTGGCATTGAGCTTGAGCCCATGGCTCTGGCACCAAGTATCTGTTTCTGTAAGTCCCTTTTGTAGAGTATCCACATAATTTGGGGATTCAATAATGGCTCCCAGTTTGCAGTCATCTGTGAACTTTGTTAGCCAGAGTCCCTTAGTGTTGGCCTGTACTTCAGAGAAGTAGATGCCAAACAAGAGCAGTCCCAGGACTGAACCCTGAGGTACTCCACTTGTCACTTATCTGGAGGTGAATTTGGAGTTGGCTACTTTTACAGTGTGGGTTCTATCAGTAAGCCAGTTGGCAACCCATCAAGTGACGTAGTGATTTATGCACAGCTTAGTAAGTTTATCTATGATTCTAGAGTGGGGGCTGGTGTTAAAAGCCTTGGCAAGGTCCATATAGGCTGTGTGGTCCGCCTTACCCTCATCCACGGCTCTGGAGACTGATTCGAAGAAGTCAATCAGGTTCAGGAGACACGATTGGCCCTTCATGAACCCAAACTGGGTGAGGTCCAGTGTTCGAAGGTTGCCAATGTCTTTGTTTATAAGTTCCATTATAATACATTCCATGGCCTTGCAGATCAGGCTCGTCAGACTGATGGTACGGTAGTTCGCAGGATCCAAGGTGGATCTTGGTTGTCTATCCTTTTAGTTTACTGCTTGCATTCTTTCCATCACCTCAAATGGCCCTTGTTATTATGGATGCTGTCATTATTCCAGAATTTTGTTTTCTATGTAGAAAACTAGCACTTGTACCTGATCTCTTTAAATTTTTATTATACACTCATTGCTGTAGTTCCTGAGCTCTCTATATATGCCCGTTTATGATGAGTTTCCCAGATTTACTGTCATGAAAACTGCCATACTGGTTTATCATATTATAAATGGTGTCTTTCCTGCTCTAATTTTTTTAGTAATGTCATGCAGCCTTCTTATATGCATGTTATACAAAAGTCCTAATGGCGTATACTCAGATGATGTTTGCAGCACCTCTCTGCTTGCAGATAGTAAGTAGAGTACCAACTGGTTCTAGGTTTTACCACCTGCAGCAGTAACTTTCCTTAGCAAGCATTTCACTGTTTTCTTAAACCTTTACATTAATGTATCAGTCTGCGTGTGGTAGACTGATGTATTCAATTGTCTGACTTTAAAGCATTGTCACAACTGATGCAGTGACATTGGCATAAAGGGACTGCCTTGGTCAGTAAGCATCTTATTAGGGGCACACACTCTGAAGAAAAACAACACCACTTCTCTGGCAATAGTTTTAGCATTAGCTTTAGGTAAAAGTACTGCTTCTAGAAGTTTGTTAGAATATGCCATTATGACCAACGGGCATTGCTAGATTTTACTAGTGGTCCCACAATGTCCATACTAATACATTCAACTGGTAACTCTAGGAAAAGCAACAGTATCAAGGCACTTTTATATCCAGGACAGGGTGCATTTTTATACCATTTAGGATAAGAAGCATAAACTTTTTTTATCTCTTCAGTTATGCCAGGACAGTAAAATCTCACTACTATTTTTAACTCAGTTTTGTCCATCCCCAGGTGACTTCCAAAACATGACTATGGGCTAACTTTATTACAAGTCTCACTGCTTGATTTCTCCATGTCTTTTGGGTTTCTAATACCATGACAGAAACTGACACATTCCTAAGTAAAATATGATTAAAATTCATGAAATGAATATCGTTATAATCTTTAATGTTAGACAGAAGTGATCTTCCCATCACATGCAATGTACCCAATACTGACTCCTTCTGCAATTCATATGGAGTTACATGTATTGATAACATATCTAAGTATGACCGTAAATTCTGTTTTATAAGACCTATTGCTCCTACTACTGTTGGAACTGTCTGGGTATCCTTTTTCCACATTCCCTCATTTCTGCCTTCAAATCCTGGCATCTTATGACTTTGTGTCTCTCTGTATGTAAGACACTGTAGTCACTGGGTGTAGCAATTTCAATGATCAATGCTACTTTTGTCTTCTTTTCATGGACTACTGTTTTTCTCGCATCTATTTTTTGTATTGTTGGTAATGGATGATCCCATGTGATATAAACTTCATTTCTATAATACTTTGTCGCTCTTGTTTCCAATGTTCTTCCGATACTTCAGTATCATACTGTTTGCACAATCCCCAGTGCAACAGTCTTGCTACATTATTATGCTTTTCAGTATACAGTTCTTCTGCCATTAGTGTATCACAACCAGCAACAAGATGTGTGACTGCTTCCAATTCTGTTTTACGAAACCTAAATTTGTCTGTTTCTCCCACATGTTCAATGGACTTTGTAAATCAAAGTGTACATAGTCCACTATCTTGGGCTGCCAAGATTAACCTTTCATATTTCCTTTGGTTTAAATTCACCTCTTCTTAACCATTCCTGCATTCGATCCCGATCAACATAAGTCGTTCCAAGAAATTTCAGTACTTAAAACTATATTTATGCACTTTCCACATTTCTTGCCTTCTCATCTGATCCTTCAACTTATATTCTTTCTTTTGTTTTTTGGCATATTCAGTTGCTTCCTGATTTTTATCTACTTCTGGTTTGATTTCCAGTCCCACTTGATACCGATATACTTCTGGTAAACTAAGTAGGGAAGTCATCTTAGACTTCTTCTCTTCATGTTTTAAAACTTTCATTACATTTGGGTCTTGTGTAGTCAGCAGATATGTATGCAGTCCTACGATTGCAGATCTATACATGTAAAATTTCATAGAGGCCCACACCTCCTTCAGAACACAGAATATATAGTCTTGGTATACTTTGATTTTTAAAAATCATTTGATAAGCATGAAGCATCCTTCTTGTTTTCATGTCCAACCAATCCAACACTTTTTGGAGCCAGTCAATCACCCAAAAACTGTAAGTTAGGACGGGAACAGCAAACTGGTTTATAGCTAGGACTTTTGTTCCTAGATGTCAGCACTGTTTTCAGTATTAATTTTAATCTTCCAAAATATTCCTTACTATATTTTATTCAAATATGTTCATGTTTTATTGTTGATACTGAATCAATTATCAAATATTTATATACCCCCTCTTGCTCAAGTTTTTTTATATCACATTCTTGACCCAGGATTATGTTTTCTTGGTGTTGCAGCTTTCCTTTTTTAAAGGTTGCTTTTCCACATTTATCAAGAACAAATGGCATTCTTATATCATCTGAAAAGTTTTTAAAATCTTGCAGCTGTGCTTTCAGTTCCTCATTTGATGAACTATACAGTTTTAAATCATCCACAAAAAAAAAAATGAGAAGTCTTTACACTTTGTTGTTTTCTGGGAGCCAAATTGTAGCCATGACCTAATCTGTTACGTAGACAGCTTATCCAGTTAAGGGCAAGACAAAAAAGCAGTGGTAACAAAAAGTTGCCCTGGAATATCCCCCTTTAAATTTTTATCCCTGGAATAATATTTTGTCCGTTATCATGGCTTAACTGCAAAGTGGTTTGCCACTGTTTCATGGTTGCTGTAATATAATCAATCAGTGTTGGGTGTATCTTATAAAATTTTAAGCATTTTTTTTTTACCCATAAATATGTGATATTGTCAAATGCTTTTTTGCAGTCTATCCATGCCATACTTAGATTATTCCCCTTTTACAATTCTCCATTATGACTTTATTTAACAACAAATTATCTTGTTCCATATGACTTTCTTTTGTTACCCTTTTGCACTTTTGCTATGATTTTGTTTTCTTCTAAATTACTATATAAACTCTGGCAATATGAATTCCAGTGTATAGTTTATATGTCGTCAGAAGGCAAGTTATTGGTCTATAATTTTTAGGATAGCTTGCAGGTTCACTCATAAGTAGTAGTATTGGTTTTCCTGTTAACCAGGTTGGTGTCTGAATATGGTGTGCATATAAATAGTTCTTACTCATGGCTAAATCCTCATGTAAAGATGTTAATAATACCTATAGCTAGAAGTCAGGTGCTGCATCTGGGCCTGGGGGTTTTCCAATTAGGAGCTTTGTTTAAATTTATTTCAGTCTCTCTCTCTTTCTCTGTTACTTCATCGCTTTTCATTTCTTACACATTTGAACTTCTTATTCTTTCTTTTACTTTTTCTGTCCATTCAGCATCTTTGTTAATTTCCACAGGATCTTCATATACATTTCTTCAAAATGTATTGATTTCTTGTTTTTTTTTGGGTGGTGTTTCAATTCCTTTTATCTTGTTTCCCAGTTCTCTATAAAACTTTTCTGGGTCAGCAATAAATTGTTTATTTTGTACTTTTCCTTTATATTTATCTGCATATCTTCTAGGGTTTTCTGCATGTGCTGATATTTTTAGTTTATTATTTGCCATACTGCACAATAGATCCTGACTTCTGATACTGTGTATTGCTATTATCACTTCTATCTTTCTAAGTATTTTTGTTGATCTATTCCCTCTTCTGTACTCTTCTAACAGTGACACTTCTTGTTTTAATTACTTTATAGTTTTCTCTGATACTTCCATGGTGGCATTTGATGTATTCCCTTCCTTTGCCTTATTGCCCTGTATTTTTGTGGTAAGACTTTATCTGCTATTAATTTAGCTTCACAGTAATGTATTCTATTTACTTCTGTTATATCATATGAATCTCTCTGAACAGTCCTAATTACTGTGTTAATTTGTTTTATCAAACTTGTAACTTTTAGGGTTTTATTGACTTTCTGTAGTCTATTTCTTTCATTGATCTTAATATCTCTGTTCATTTCTATTAAATTAAGCAACTTTTCTCTTAGATTATTTTCTTCTAAACCGAGGGCACATTCTTTATTTTCCATTTCCTGTGGGCATTCTACAGAAAGTTCCAAAGCATATTCCTGTGCCAGATTCTTTTCAGTTTCATTCTGTGTCATCCATTGCACTTTCATATGAGAACTCACTGTCCTGTCACTCCACAACATTGAGTTGCCACAGTTTCCTGTTCCTTCCCTTGCCGTATAATTCCAACTAAGCTTTTGTACTGGCTTCCTACGAAAGGATCCAAAGTATCTTCATATGGCAACTGATCAAATGTTAACCACTCCACTGGTTTCTCCTTTAATTTCGAGATCCATTGCCCTCTCCTGTTGTGATGTTATCAGAGTTATATTTTCTACACTCACTCCTTCACTTCACAGGTAATCCATAACCTCAGTTTCTATTTCTTTAACTTCTCCATTTCTAATTCTCTTTGCTTTTCTACTTTTCCTCTTTGTTTTCTTATTTTTTGTATTGTAAAATTGTCCATAGCCAGTGCTGCTCTTTTTGTGTGGATTAGTTTTGCTTTTACTTTTGCATAAATATTGCACCACATTAAATCTCTTTTTCTTTCCCATGTCCATATTTCTTCTTCAGATGTCTCCTGCTCCTCCTGTTGCTCCTTACTTGGGGTACTCATTCCATCATGCTGTGATACAAGCTGTGTTAGACTTTCTACCCTAAATACTTCACTTTGCAGGTATTCCATAACTTCAGCTTCTATTTTTAACTTATAATGTACTGATCTTCTGTTCTACTTTCCCTCTTTGTGATCTTATTTTTTGCATTGTGAAATTTTCCATATCTGGATGCCTTTGCCTGTACTGATCTTCAAATATCTTTGAGGCTGCTTTTTTGTATTCATTAATTTGGCTTTCTCTGTTGCATAAATATTACACCATTTTAGATCTCTCTTTCTTTCCCATGTCAATATTTCTTTTTTATACTTTTCAAAAATCCCCAGATTTTGTTCCTTATATTTTTGCACTTCCTCAGTCTCTTCTTTTTTCCAAACAGCCCAAGGTTTCTTGTGCAAATATGTTTCTTTCCTCTAATTCCTCTCTTAATCTTTTTGTATATTTTCTGTCTGAAAATTCTGGGCTTCTTGCATAATAGTAACAATACATAATTTCTTTCTTATCCTCAATAATTTACTCTATCATCTTTATTGCTCTTTTTTTTCCTATCAGTTTTTGTGTTTTTTGTGGACTGCTACTTCCTTCTATAACAGGGGGCCATCCTCCCCCTGGGCCTGGCCTAGCCCCATTGTATGAATGTTTATGTGTCTTGAGGATTCTACAATGTCATTTTTCCAGTCCTAGCACCTACCAGGATTGGGCACTTTTTCATCCTTGGTCTTGTGCGCCCAGATATCTTTTTTTTGTATTTTTTAAACTACTTGTGTCCATGATATATGCTATATAACATACAGTCTATATATCAGTGTCGTCTTGCTGAGATTTTGTGAAAAACAGGGTCCACCTTGTGAAGGTACTCACCAAGACTAGAGAATGAATTCAATTCCAGCAATACTACTCTCTTTTGCTTGCTGATTTATCATCTGTCCATTCAGATCCATCATCATCTCTCCATTCTGATCCTTTATCATCCTTCCATTTGGACCCCTCTTCCTATAAGGATTTGGCACTAATAACTGATGTGGAATTTCTTCCCTTTTTACTCTGTATAAGTGGTCATCTTTTAGCTCAAAGTAAGGGTAAAGATAAAAAGTAATGGAAACATCCTGTTCACTACCTCTCCCCCCAACAACCTTGGTTGTATATTGTCTTATCCTACATAAACATCAATTTCCCTCTGTGCATGTTTAAAGCTTATATTACATATCTGCAAGTCCACTAACTCAAGGTTATTCTCTTCAATAACTTGTCTGAAGGTGGTAGGTGTAGTTTCCCACAAAACACTGGTAGCCTAGCCTCCTCTATATCTTCCTCTGCAAAGAAAAATTCTAAACCAAAATTAAATTTTGCTTTACCATCTCTGCTATCAACATGTGACTGTGGAGTACTAACTTTTATTTTAAGTTGCAGTCCCTCAACCTTAGTGTGACAGGATGCCATGTTCTTTTCCTTCAGTATGTTGTCCATCCACTGCAAAGTGTACTCAGAACAAAATTTATTGTCAGTTTTACTTTGTTCTTGGCTTAAGGATACCTACTTCCAAGAGTCTGTTTTTATTTCAGTGTTGTGCTTGATAATAGCAGAAATAGGCTCATAACACTGCATTCTCTTGTCTAGCTCACTTTCAGTATTCATTTTGTTCTGAAGGTCTACACATAGGTACCACACATCTTCTATTTTTGTCTCAATATCTGTGCTAGTGCTTCTTGTAAATCTCTGAAAAGACTTCTTTCCTGTGGTAATTCTTATTTTAAGGTTCTTTTATCAGTTCACCTTCATTTCCTGTACTGACATCCCTTAAAGTTTTGGATGTCTGTTGCTCTGTCATTGTGGTATACTTCTGATAACAGGGAGGTTAATTTTTACTGTCTAACCACCAACAACATTTAGCCCATTTTGTAGTTTGTATGCTGGCCTCGGGTTCCTATTATATAATCGAAGATGTATTCCTTCGAAAGTGTCTTGATCAAACTTGAAAGCACGAAATAGCAAAATAGTGAAACGGCATATAATCAATTTCTTTCCCTGGGAAAGAAATCGCTTTTCTGTCTCCATTGCTTTGCTGTTTTCCTCACTGTAGTGTGAGCTCACAGTTGGTATATATTTAAGTAGGGGGTGTTGGGGGCACAGCCCCCCACTTTATGTAATGTTTTAAAGTTTATATTTATTTGTTTGTTTGTTTTTTGTGGGACAGTGATTTTTTTATCTGGAAAAAAATGCTGTTCTAAGTGTTTGGGATTGTAAGCTTTCACTTACATGGGGTCAATAAATCAGCATTCACTTTTTTAAGTATTCATTGATTTAATATAGACCCCTAACTCCCTTTTCCTTGTTTTATTCAGGATCATTGCATGAATGTCATCATCTTGCTCACTCTCCTCCCATTCTTATACTGAATGAGAGTTTTGTGCGTCTGCTACACCACTTTCTTATTGTACATCAACTTGCCACACTGTGCTTACAAATCCTCCTATCACATTTTCCACATTGTCCATTATATCATGAGACAAATCATCAGTTACAGCAGGAGGATGTAACAGTTTGTCTGAATTTTTACATGTGTAAGGGTATATTGTTTTCTGTCAACATGAATGCATGCTACCTCCACTGACTGGTTGTTATTACATCATGAAAAAATCATAGGTCACACCCAGAGGATGTAACAGTTTTCATGGGAATGTCAAAATCTCTACATGTGTATGGGGATACTCCTTTGTGTTATCATGAATGCATACCACTTCCACTGTTTGGTTGTTACTAATATACTTACACATGAGGGGACCCTTGATAAGAATAATCATCTTTCCAAAATCTAGCAGAGTTTACATCACACTTTCTTCCAAAAACACAGTACTCTTCACTAGTATGGTTGTCAAACAATGACATAGTGATGACAAAGTTACCCTAGATGTCATATTATTGCACTCCATAGGAACAGCTTCATTTAAAACTTGCATTTCAGTTTTCACATTTCTGCTAGTAGCATTCTCTTGAGTACTAGTAGCACATAACTTAGAATTACATAAGATTTTGGTCAGTCTCCATCTGTTCATGGGTTCACAGGTAAGTACTAGGCATAGTATGTGGAATATTAAGAGGCTAGCCAAAAACCCAATTCAGAAGTTCAAACATTCTCTGTAGCCTCAATGAGGGCAAGATAGGATACACTAGAAACCAATTTGAGTCTACCCATGCAATTTTCTAGGTTTACAATGAAGGTGACATAGGTGCTGACTTTGACATGTAGGGGAAGTTTGTTCCAGAGGCAGGGCATATATTGGGATATGAATCTATTACTCCAACTTGTATTATTTATCTGTTGATGAAGGTTTAGTTCCTTTAGCTAGGTATTTGAGGTAGCATTTGGTTTAAGAAATAGGAGGTCAACAAGGGTTGGACCCTTCATGGCTTGAAAAGACAGATGCAGATACACATGAAGGAGTTTATAAGAGATTGAGTGTATAGACAGAGGGATGACAGTATGTCCTGATAACTAAGATTTTTAAGGTCATTGATATTTTTATTTATGAATCTCTGAGGTCTTTCAAGTTGAGTGATATGTTTAGAAAAATACATGTTAAAAGGTGCATTACATTTAATACATAGTCTAATGAGATATGAACGAAGGGGAATTAAGATTTCTTTAGATCTAGTGCAGGTGCCTTTGAAAATTAGACAAGTCAGACAGAAGCCTTTCTTTTTTTCTCAAATGCTTTTATTGAAAATTTTAACAACAAAATATTTAATATATGATAATACAAATATTCTAAGGCAAATATACATATCTAAAAGAACAATAATAAACAGCAACTAAAATAACTACTTTCAATGAGTTGTCTACTATAAAACAAAGCTTTTTAAACAGAAAAAGAAATGTGATTAAAGTAGTTGTTAGTTAATTATTAAAGTCTGTTTGTCCAGCAGTTCTTTGAATTTCCACCACATGTTATATGAAGAGGTGATTCCAGATGTTCTTGCCTTGATTGTGATAAGTTGAAGATGACAAACTTCAGTTGCCAAGTGTACAAATTCCTTCATAGTAGGAGTAGTCTGATTCTTCTAGTGCTTGGTGATGACTCTTCTTGCTAATGATAACATACTCCATAAAAAGGGGTATTTTATTTTCTTGACACAGGTGGAAACAGGTGTATTTGGAGCATAAATTTATCATTAAAAACAGACTGTAAGAGAGAATTCATATTATCGCAATATGTTTTAAGTTTTATGCAATCGTAAAATATATGCTGCCAGTCAGTTTTAACATTTAGTTTACATCTCCAGCATCCTATGTCTTTATTATGCCTCAATTCAACTTTATGTGGTGTGATAAAGGGTTTATGTAAGAACTTCCAAGACAATATCCTCTACCTTAGTGATGAAGTAGTTAATTTTGAAAATTGGAGTGTTAGTTTTGTATCATCTTCACTTGAGGAGTGATTATCAACAAGTCTAAAATAATCCCAGTAGCTCTCTCTGTGACATACTGTTGATTTCTTAAGTACCTTATACATGTTAGATAGAAGCCCCTTCCAATTATATTATGGTGCATGAGTAAATCAATGAATGTAGGGAAAGAATTTCTAACTACTGGTTGCATTAGATTAATCTTATGTTTAACTAAATGTCTACAGTTTTGAATTTCTAACCACATGTATTTGCTTAACTCAAACTTATTAATGATATACTCAACATTTTGTAACTTCCCATTGTCTAGTAATTGATGCCAGTATAACAGTTTTTTTATCTTTAAATGTAATCATTGTTGTTAAAATAAATCTATTATTACCATTTTGAGTATAGGCAAATTGAAATACTAAGAAAATTCATGCTTTATATTCAGGGTTCCTGAAAATGAAAATTTTAAAGGGGGTTATTATTTTATTAATATAATAAGAGTTAACTAATTTGTTTTTGTTTTCTATAAAATAGTCATTTACTAACCAATGAAATTTATTAGTAGCTATTTTAGTATGATATAATTCTGTTAAATTGTTGGATTTATACCACATACCTCCCTGAATATCTTTCCATTTGGCATTATAATTGTTATTTAACCAGGAAATTATTGTCTTAACAATTGAGGATAAGTAATATAATTCAAAATCTGAAAGACCAGTACCACCAGATGTCCAATCTGTAATGTGATGGTTTAAAGCCAATCTAGGCTTGTTAAAAAAAAACATAAAACTCTCAGAAACAAAGAATTATACTCTTTTATATTTGGGGGGGGTGAGAGGGATAAAGATTGTATTATATATATAATTGTAGTTAGGATAATCATTTTAATTAAGAAGAGTCTCTCTTCCATAGTGAAAAAATATTCCATTTATTAAGAGTTTGTTTTATGGAATTTAAGTTATTATAATTAATGGTTGTTATATATGTAATATTATCAGGCAAGATTATCCTAAGTAAGTGATTTTACCATCTTTCAAAATATATTTATGTAATTTCTTATCTATTTTATTAATATTATAAGTAACAGGTAGCATTTTAGTCTTATTCACATTAAAAGAGTCCCACTTTTTTCTGGAATATTTATTTTGCTTGGAATACTGCAATAAGAGAAGAATTGTAATCAGTTAAAGTTAATAGGATGTTATCTGCAAATAATTGTGCCTGGGGATTAAATCATTATTTATTAGTATGCTATTGATGTTTTTAATTTATCTTATATTATTTGCAAAAGGTTCCATAACTAGAGCAAAAATAAATGGGGACAACGGTCAACCATGTTTAGTATCTTTACTGATTTACATGATTGATTGTGAAGTATATGAGCCTATCTTAATGTATGCAGAGGAGTTTTCATAGAGAAGTTTGATTAATTGTAAGAAATTGTTTGAAAATTAATTTCTCCAGTACTAATGACAAGTACTCCCAGTTAACTGAATCAAATGCACTATTGCTATGCAGTCTAACCAAAGTTAGTTAATTTTCAATTATTAGTATAATCAGTTATTGATAGTATCCCCCTTGATATTATCATATGTGTTCTTATTCATTATAAACCCGGTCTGATCATTGTTTATCAACACTGGAAAAATTGTTTTTTTCTAGGAGCATAGATTGCCATGAATATTTTATAATCTACATTTAATAATGAAACTGGTCTATATGAATAACATTGTTGAGACCTTGTCAGGTTTTGAAATTGGAGATATTAGGGTGTATTTCCAGGCTGGTGGTATCATTGTAAGTCCTTTAACTATTGAAAATAACTCTTGTAAAATACTGAAAGCATCCTTAGTTATCATTTTATATAGTCTGGGTATTATACCATCATTTTCAGTTGCCTTATTGGGTTTTAATTTATCAGACATCGATATAGGCTTGTCAATTATTTTTATTTGATCCTCTGACAGTCTATTTTCAGTATATTTTTTTATAATTTTTTTAATTACATTTTGTGTATCCATTGTTGGTCTGTGTTGATTAATCTTATTAAAATGAGACCTGAAAACATCCAGCATATCTTCTATTTCAGTAACATTTTTTTTCATACTAGAGGAGCATAATTCTTTAATGTGGTTAGATTTAACAATCATTTTTGTTCTGGTATCCAATTCATACATGGATTTAGGATTTATGGAATAATTATTTTAATCTTTTCTAAATTTATCATAGTTTTATGATGTAAAATTTCAAAAATATTTACTATTTAAGCTATTTATTTCTTCTGCTAATTTATTTCCTTTTTGACTATCTAATTTTAACTTATCAAATTTCTCCTGTAAATATGTTGATTCTTTGTCCCATTGTTTCTTTTTTGTGCATACCAACTTGTAATTTTACCAAAAAGGTATGCTTTTAAAGAGTCGCATACAAAAATCTCTGAGGTGTTATCTGTATGATTAATTTCAATAAAAGTTTGAATATCTTTATTAAAGAATTCTGTAAAGTCTTCCATATTGGTTATATATATACAGGAATCCTTTTAATTGGGATGTTATTGCTAGAATTCAATATAACTTCAAATGTTACCACGTTATGATCCAACAGTGGGCAAGAAACTACTTTAACATTATCTGTTCTACTAGTGATCTCATTTGAAGCATATACTCTATCTATTTGTGATTGTGTCCCATGCCTGTGTGATAAATGCATAAAGAAGAGTGAGTCTGATACTGAAAACTCATTTATATCTCTCATATTATATACATCAGTGAACTTATCAAAGCTTTGACTGAGGCAGTTTTCTTCCTTTTACAAACACTTTTGGTATCCTTGTGGTATCCTTGTCAGATAAAATACAATTAAAGTCACCTGCAAAAATGATGTTTCCCTTTGATATTTTTATTATTTCCCTCAACTATTGTTTAACTGTTTGTATTCATAGGCATTAATAAAAGTGTATAGTTTCATTTGAATCTTTAAAGTCACTGAACAAAACATACCTTTTTCATCACTAAATGTATTCAGGATTTTAGGTACAGGCAAAAAGTTTTTCAATAAAATAGCCACCCCTCTTCTTTTTTGTTTTATAATGAGAGCTAGTCAATACAGAATAGTGTTTAGTTTTAAGTCTATCCATATCTTCTTTTATTAAATGCTTTTCCTGCAAAAAGATAATTTGGGCTTCCTCAGGCACATAAATCAAATAACAAAGGCTAGTGTATGGTTTAAATACAGCATAAGAGTCATATGTCTAAGTTAATAGGCAATTCAGTGTCAATTTGGTTAAAAAAGAATTAACAAAAAATCCTTACAATAATAAAATAATTAAATCCTTTAAATAATTGTTAAGGCATATTATAATAAATGTGCAACAGCAAACAGCAGCAGAATAAAACAGTGCCAGGAGTTATAAAAAATGTTTATTCGCTCATAAAATTAAAAATGTAAGCTTTTTCACATCTGCTTCATCAGACCTTCTATAGAAAATGAATGAACTAGCATGCTTATATATGCAAACATCAATCAAAGTGAGGCAACCAGGTTGAACCAATCACTTGAAGCATTATATTAAACTAAGCATAAATATAGCATATGTATAATAAAAAAAAATAACCTCTATAGGAAGTAAAATCACTCAAACATTCCTGAAAAATGTGTCAATACACTTTCAGTACTGATCAAACATGGGTCTGTTTGAAGCAAATACTATAACAAGTAATATAAAATAATGCAACAATATACATATAATATATAAAAGAAATATATATAAATAAAAATAAAAAAATGTATATAATGGCATTATATATATTTTAATAACACTCAGCAGTTATCACTTTCTAAGGCTTCATTCCCTTTAGAATAGGTCTTAATGGGACTTTTTCATTAAGACCTCTGCCCCGTTCTGCTCTTAACCTAATGATCCAGTTTCAGTAAGGTTTCTAATATCACAAACTCAGACACTTGGATTTATCCTATCAATCACCATGAACTTAAGAATGTCTCACATCAGTGGTGGTAACATGTTTGGACACAGCATTGTTGGCAGAAGCACAATGGATACTGTATGAATGCTCCCTAATCTTGTCTTTCAGAAGTCTATCCATCTTGCCTAAATAAAATACTTGGCAGATCGTGCAGCTGGCAAGGTAGACCACATTTGGAGTCAGGCTGATTGCATGCACCTTAAAATTAAACCTACGTCCATTATCAGGATACTGAAAACACCCACTACTGTCTACATGGTTACATAAATTACATGCTCCACATGCCAATGTACTGGCTCCACACTCAGACACACCAGGTTTCTGGTCATCTGGATAGCATAATAATCTTTTTAGATTTTTTCTTATTCTTATATAAGAATCTGGGAGTGTCACCTACAAGCCTCTGGATGTTGGGGTCAGTTGTTAATATATTCCAGTGTCTCTTAATGACATTCATTGTCATCCTAGTGTCAGTAGTGTAGGCTAGAGGAACAGAGATATTAGTAGGTCTAATAGGAGTTGGTCTTCTACCATTGGAATCAGTGGAGTGTTCAGAGTAATATGGTCTAGCTATACTGGATCTAAGTCAAGGTATGCTGCAAAGTACATCATCAACCTCCTTTTCTTTATAGCCTCTGTCAGTCAGCTTGCCTTTTAAGCATAAAAACTCAGATTTAAAACCATCACCTGTCCCGTTCAGCCTAGAGGCTCTCAACCCGTCCCTCAACTATATTTTTAAACACATGTGATGGATGCATGCTATCTCGATGCAACAGGGAATTCCTATAACAGGGCTTCCTATATATATATCAGTACAAAGGAAACCATCAACCTGTCTGGTTAAAAGCACATCCATAAATTCAGCTTGAGTGTCTGAATAGTTCAGAGAAAATTTCAAAAAACTGGTAGAGGAGTTCAAATCTTGATGAAACTTGACTAACTCATTAGGACCACCTGTCCAAAGAAGGAACAGGTTGTCCACAAATCTACTATAGGACAGGAAATATTGATGAAAACTTGGTATTGAAAACATGCACTCCTCTTCCCATTGAGCCATGACCATATTGGTGTAGCTATTGGCACTGGAAGTGCCCATAGCCAAGACATCTCTTTGTTGGTAATAAACATCATCAAAGACAAAGATATTATTCTCGAGTACTATTCTCATACAAAGATCTATCAGGTGACACACTGAAGGATCATATGCACTGTACTTGGACAAGTATCTAGCCACATAAGTCAAGCCAGCCTGGTTAGGAATCATGGTAAACAGTGACTGTACATCCATAGTGACCAGCAGGTACCTCAAACCTGTTGGTTGCATTTTAATATAGTCAAAAAGATCTCTTAAAAAGTGTTTGGAGTCCCTTAGCACTACCTCATTCCTATCTAAGATTGGACATAGGTGCTTCTCAACAAATATAGAGAAGGAGTCCGTGCTCCAACCATGGCCAGCAACAATGGGTCTCATCGGTGGTCTGTGGCTATCCTTATGGATCTTTGGAAGACCCTGTATGACAGGAATCAATGGCTCACTTATCAAAAAATAGTTATACAAGTCAAGACTGATTATTTTATCTAGTAAACAATTACTCAAGGTACTCCTAATAGTTCTTAGAAGACAATCTATGTCTTTCTGGGTGATAACAGTGTAATATCGATTATCACCTAACATTTCTTTCATGGAATTAAAATAGTCTGACTTCTGTCATGTCCATCACTACTATGGAGCCACCTTTATCATTTGGTCTAATGGATATAGTCATGTCATTTCGCAATGTATGTAAAGCTGTCTTCTCATATTGAGTAAGGTTACTATAATGATTAGTTCTGGAGCTCTCAAAGGCTTGGTGCAAATCATTTTCTACTAATTTAATAAATGCATCTAGAAGAGGGTGCGGAATATGCATAAACAGGCTCTGTTTCTTGAAAATAATAATATTAGCATCATCAGTATCTCCACTCCCAAACTGTACTTTCAGTGAAACATTCAATGCAAATATCCTAATATCTAGAACAGTATCTGTCATATCTCCATTTTGTGCAGGTATAAAGGAAAGTCCCTTCCCCGGCACATTTAACTCATGGGGGGGGTGAAACATCTCTTGGACAAGTTCCAAACAATCAAGTTGTGACTTGTTTCCACATCTTCTTGAGTGATTGACTGGTATTCTGTTCCATTGGCAATTTCCACTTTGTCCTTCCCCTGCTCTGTGAGTGATTCCTGTTGGAACGTTGGTCCTTGCCAATGGGTAAAGGTAAAGTGATAGAGCCATTGCTGGACCCAGCATTTCTGCCATCCGTGCTGTTGTTAAGGACCATTGGTGTTTTACGTCTCACATCATTGTCTAGTACAAGAGTTATAGCCCCTTATAGGCCATTCACCCCATTGGTATCAGCATCACTGTTCATAGAAGAATGATTATCAGCAGACCTCTCAGTCACTGTGTTGCTAGGTTCCTTATTGCAAGATCCATTATGAGACTTAGTAGTAGTAGAAAAAACTGTAGTGTCATTCCTGGATGCTGTTCTTGTTACACCCATGGAAATATTAGTATGCTCATTACTATTCGAAGTCTAATTGTAAGTTAATCTAGAGGTACTACGTGGAGGGATACTGTTCTTGGGCCAAGTGAAAATATTTCCCAAGTTAAAATCCCTACCATCTCTCTCAATCTTGTCGCTTTTGCTGAAGCAATTTTCTTTGAAACAGTAAAGCAGTATCAATAGGTTAATCAACTGATGAGTCAACCATGCCCCCAGGGAAGCAGTCATATAGGCCATTCAGTTGCTCATTAATCTTTGTGGCAAGGGCTTCTTTCTCAGGTTTAAAAAAGTCAGCTAACAGATTCAAATACTGTTCACAATAAGCCGGCATTTTCAGGATCCTTAAGCCTCTGGGTACAATTCTTTTATGTAGACAAACATCAAAGTGCTGTCGCTGGGTCTGGAGGCATTTAAGTTTAAGAAGATTTTATTCCAGGTCACTGAGTGCTCTAACAAATGCTTCAACATCCATGCTAGATTCACCTTCCATTTCCTGTCTTTTGACCTCCTCTTGTGACATTAGGGGGTTGTCCTTCCGCAATAGGCACTGTGTCAGCCTATCATGTCATTCACCAGGCCCTCTAGCAGCATTCTGGGAATTGTAGTTCACTGAGTCATCTGAGAACCCCTCAGCCATGTTCCCAACATATATATAAAACTGAAGATATACATACAAAATAAATATAATCAGATAATACAGCCCAAAATATGTTGAAGTTATGTCTGCACAGATTCATGTTTAGCTTTAAGTATGGGTTTGAGAGAGGCTACACCATTTAGTCCTGGCATGACATGGGCCCTGAATTGTAAAATCCAATTTAGTTATTCTCTCTGTCCTAATGATTATGTTGTCACCTCTTATGCTCTCAAATAAAACTTCTAAAATTAAAAACTTCCCTCTCAAGCTTATGTTTGCATAAATCATTAGTGGTTATGTGTATTTTAATTTCTGAAAGTCTACAATAGTACACCCAGTGACACCCACAGACTTTGAATCAGAGCCTATGGTAACTGTAATACAAGAAACTTGGTTTACCTAGCAACATGCTCCTATTGTAATTCATTTTGTATAGGAAAAACTAATCAAAAATGTAAAGATCGTATATCTAGTTACCTCTTTCTTTAAAGGCAAGTCCTGCTAAATTGTCTTAAAATGACTCATTTCACAGCTACTGGTACAGACCTTTCAAATTAATAATTTGACAGGAAAAATTAACATTTATAGGTTCATAGGTTCATAGGTTCATAGGTTCATACTAGGCTATCTGCCCGAGGGCATTTACAAGCCTAGCCCATAGTTTTGTGGCTTACGCCACCCCTTTAGTATGGGGAACTATACCCATTATTTTGCTGTGCCTCTGTTGAGCAGTGACACTGAGGTAATCCCTGGGGTATATCTGCGATCTCCCATCCATTGGTCAAGATTTCTCTTGAACAAGGCCAGTGCTCTGCCTCACATATACCGGGATTTTATTCCACAGCATAGGAGTCTTTGGGTGATGAATCTATCCCTCCAGCACGTCCTATTAATAGCCGTGTCGAGGTTTAAGTCTCCGCCCTTGTGACTCTGACGGATCTAGATTTTTGAGGTGAAGCATATTCATCAAATCTGGGTTTGACATGGCCTTGTATGTTAGGCAAAGGTCACCTCTGAGCAAGTGGTGCGACTGAATAGAGCTGGAGTTCTTTCAGTCGGGCAGCATAGGACAGATGTTTGAGACCCTTTATCCTTTTGGTGAGGAACTTTTGTGGCCTCTCCAGCTGCTGCAAGTGTCGGGTCAGATACATTCCGAATGGGGCATTGTACTCAATCATTGGTCTGATGAGTGATGAGTATAGGGAGACTATGACCTCCCTTGATCTAGATGAGAATCCCTTCATGATAAGGTGGGCAATGTAGAAGGTCTTCCTAACTACTTTAGCTACATGGGTGTCGAATGACAGACTACTATCAACCTGGGTCCCCAGGTCCCTGATAACACATATATTTAGAAATATTTTAGATAATATCCTTCTATGTAGTATCAGGTAGCTGATTTTGTTCAAAAAATTGGTTTAGGATATTATAAAATAAAATTTCCTGTCAGAAATAGAAATAGAGTAGCCAAGCAAAAACACTTGCTGCTAGCCTGTCAACATTCTGGCCATGCCTCCAGACAGAAGGCTTTCTGAACTACTGCAGAAACATGATAGTCAAACAATAATGAATTATCAACAAGAGTGCCGGGGTCCCTTACAACAGTGTCTGACTGGAGAGGTGCGTCACCTATATGGCATGTGGAAATGTTTTGTTTACCAAAATGAACTATATCACATACTTTCACATTTTCTTTGAGACCATTGTCCTTGCACCAATTGTTAACCTGGCCTAATCCATGTTGGAGTCAGTGGATGATCAAATAACAACACCCAGTTTACAGTCGTTTACAAACCTATATAACCATAGGTGAGGAGTCTTGGCTTGAAGGTCTGAGAAAAGGATGCCAGATGTGAGATGGCCTAACACTGAGCCCTGTGGTATACCACTGGTAACATATTTGCTTTCAGAAATGACAACTTTGACTCTAGCCACATGGGTTCTGTCAAACAACCAGTTAACCACTGGATAACATAAAGCTCTATATTCAGATTTACAAATCTGTTAATGTCTGCATGAGGAATAGTGTCAAACACACTAGCCAGGTCTAGACATGCAGTATCTTATGTATAACAACTAGCCACTGCTACTGTTACTTTTTTAAGCAAATTAATGAGGTTAAAGAGACAGAATCTTCCTTTAAAAAAGCTGAATTGATGAGGTTCCAGGGTTAAGAGATTTTCAGCATCTGGATTAATGCTGTCTGAGATAAAATGTGCCAGAGTTTTACATATTAGGCTAGTGAGACTAATAGGTCTTTAGTAACTAGTGCCCATCATTGCCCCCCCCCCCATTTAACAGAATTACAATAGTTGTTTTCCAGGTTTCAGGAATATAACCATTGGAGCAGCATAGCTTAAATCAGTTAAGCAGGGGTTCAGATAGGCCATATTTGACACTGATAATTAGGAAATCTGTTATATTATCAG
Organism: Protopterus annectens; assembly: GCF_019279795.1. Classification (NCBI taxonomy): domain Eukaryota; kingdom Metazoa; phylum Chordata; order Ceratodontiformes; family Protopteridae; genus Protopterus; species Protopterus annectens. The sequence continues at coordinate 963,091,997 of NC_056727.1, read as the reverse complement.
GGCTCATTTATGAGGTTTCTTAGCTTTTGAAAGGGCTGAGAGGATTTGCTCCACAGTAATTAAAGGGATGGTGGGGTATGTGGAATCTGTGGAATACCTATAACTGTCAGTGGAATAAAATTTGCATTAAATTTGTCATCTAGGATGTTAGCTATTTCCCTTGGGTCAGAATGTGCAGTATTATTGTGACTACCTCTAAACATTGTTGGGTGTTGGTTCTTAACTTCCTGACATAGTTAAAGATGTTTTATGTTTCATTATTTTTGGTTTAGTGGCATCACAAGTCTTTGTGGCAAGGCCTCCATAGCTAAGGTCACCAGGAAGCCATGCCAGGAACACAGATATCATAGTGCTTTAGGGAATTAATAGTCCAGATATGGTTCACATATGGCAGCAAATGTACTGAGAAGATTTTTTAAATAGCAAGTCTCTGATATATGCTGCCTGTATTCTCCACCAGTACAATGTCCAAGTAGACAGTGGAGGCAGGACTAAAATAAACAAGAGTTTGTTTTTTGCACAGTCACAGAAAAGAGTAAATAACATCCAGTTGGCTTGAAACAAAACAGAGGAGTACATGTAGTTTCTTTATGCCATCACTAGCACCATCACACACAGCCCATCTTGGAATAAGTTAAGCCTTAGCCATTTCCTAGTCAAGGCTGTATATTCCAGATGATTCTTCCAACCATAGTCTACAAGAACCCCATCACACATGTGATGTCCAATGGGGCTGATACATTCCATGCCTCTACAGTCTTCTGGGCAAGCTCCAGCTCACGCTTTCTGTACCTCCAAATAAAGAATAAAATTCCAGATGATAGATTTCCAAGCTATTTCTTTTTATGCAGCATTAATTGGTAATCAGTGCCTGGATAATACATAGTGTTTACCTTATCAACGGTTTGGGGACTGTTCCTAAACTTCCTACTGCAGCTCCCATTTTAAAGATTAATTTACTAGAACTAACAAGTCACACATTGTGCAATGCATTCCTCATTACATGATGTGTGTGTGTAACCCAGCGAACATTTTGATAGATGAATGCTGTCTGCACCACAGATTTAAATACAAAACTGTACCGTATCTTGTGTTTTCAGAAACATCTGTTGTGTCTCTACACATAGCTTCTTGGCACACAGCCAACAGTCCTCCTAAACAGCTGCACCACCACAGCATACCATAAATCTAGCTGTAGTATGTAGCCATGCACTGCAACACAACTTCAGCTTTGATTTAATATGTTGTCATGCATTTGCCTAGAAATGTATACTGCTTAAAAACAATGAATTACTGTATAGCCATCACAGTGTCATGGCATTTGCTATTCACAGCACCAGCAGCAAAGGTAGTCAAAGGGGTCTATATTAGATAATCAAAATCTACTTACCTCAAACCTGTATTCATTGACACCATATTAGCGAAATTCACGTCCGCGAAAAACAAAACTTTCCTAGGGTAAGGAAGCAATTGACTAACACAACTTTGCCCTTTTCCCCACTGTAGTGCAATCTCGGAGTTTATATATATAGTTGGGGTGGTGTTGGGAGGTAAAGCCTTCCAGTTTGGTGGGTTTGATTTACTGCGATATGTGTGGTGGTCTTGTAGTGGCTAAGTGATTACTTACCCTAGTAAAATTCTTGATGTTCTCTGAAGTGTATTTCTCTGTTTCTGTATCGATGAATACAGGTTCAAGGTAAGTAGATTTCGATTATCTAATATAGACCCAGTCTAAGCAGGTGTGTGCTGCATTAAGTGGAAATATCAGTGTTCTGCTATATTATTGACATGCATATTCCTGGCACATGCTGTTGATGAACATAATGTACATACATTGGTGGTATACAAGCTGAACTATGTAACATATTGAATTAGTTCTGTACAAATAACATTACATCTGTGTTCATACCTGCACAGTACAGTATATACTCTGACACATTAGGCATAATATGACAACTGTATCTGGACTAAAACATGAATGCAAAGACCGAATGTGAGGATAGAACCGAGAGCCCTCTGATCTCCCAGGCACTAAAGATAAGTGCACTACCAGCTGAACCACTGGCACATTTCAATGCTAACTACAGGCATGAGAGATTTTTGTGAAACGTGTAACATGTCTGGTTCATGTAAAAGGTTAATGTGTATGTCAGGCTGTACATATACTTGCCACATGTGTGCTGTCAAGGCAAGTGCCATGCATGCTCTTATGGTTTTTCTTACCACAATCAGATATACTCTACAAACAATAATATGCCTAGTTTGATGTCTGCATTTACAGATGGATGTACCATAGGTATCTAATACATAATGGCATGTGTTCATGAACCATTTTATGGCTATGGATGCATGCGATGTGGTAAACAAATACATATATAGTATTAAAAGTTAATGTGCACGTGTGCATGATTTAAATATGGAAACAGTTAGTGGAGGCAGTCCATGGCCATACCATATAACTTACACGTTTGTATGTGTCTATGTACCTGCAGATTTTTTTCTGTTTTTAGGGGGATGTGCAATGACTAATGTGATCCGCGTAATTAAATGCATAAGTACGGTGTGTGAAATATATGTGGTGGTCACCCATCAGACTGAAATAGTGCTACCAGCTAGTAGCAATCTGCTGTCTAGGATGACAAAGCAGGTAATATAATCAGTGCTAGAGTGTTTCACTAATACAATACGTGGTTCATACTGGCAACATTGACAAGCAGTGCTAATTTATAGCTTGAATATATTTTTACATGCTTTGTAAAAGTTTGTGTTGTCAAATGTTTATTTGGTATATTACTACTATGTCAGGAGAGCATATTTTTGTTATGACACTCTCCTTTATCAGTTACAAATGTACACATGCATGAAGCTCCTCCATAATATGGACCACCCCCCCCCCCAGGCTGAATGTAGGATCAATAAGCCTACATGGGACAATGCCATTACTGAGATGGCTTCAGGAGCATATGTGTAAAAGGGGCATGCACAGATGGCTTCAGGAGGATATGTGTAAAAGGGGCATGTACAGATGGCTTCAGGAGCACATCTGTAAAAGTGGCATGCACATATGTAAAAGGGGCATACACAGATGGCTTCAGGAGCATATGTGTAAAAGGGACGTGCACAGATGACTTCAGGAGCATATGTGTAAAAGGGGCATGCACAGATGGCTTCAGGAGCATATGTGTAAAAGGGGCATACACAGATAGCTTCACAAGCACATCTATAAAAGTGGCATGCACATGTGTAAAAGGCACGTACACAGATGGCTTCAGGAACATATGTGTAAAAGGGATGTGCACAGATGGCTTCAACAGCATATGTGTTAAAGGGGCATGCACAGAGGGCTTCAGGAGCATATGTGTACAAGGGCATGCACAGATGGCTTCAGGAGCATATGTGTAAAAGGGGCATGCACAGATGGCTTCAGGAGCACATCTGTAAAAGTGGCATGCACATGTGTAAAAGGGGCATACACAGATGGCTTCAGGAGCATATGTGTAAAAGGGACGTGAACGGATGGTTTCAGGAGCACATCTGTAAAATGGGCACGCACAATTGGCTTCAGGCGCATATGTGTAAAAGGGGCATCCACAGATGGCTTCAGTAGCACATCTGTGAAAGGGGCATGCATATGTGTAAAAGGGGCATGCACAGATGGCTTCAAGAGCATATGTGTGAAAGGGGCATGCACAGATGGTTTCAGAAGCATATCTGTAAAAGGGGCATGCACATATGTAAAATACACATGCACAGATGGCTTCAGGAACATATGTGCACAGCTGTTTGGGGAAATTTAGTCATCGATTTAGTCAGTGAATTGCTGGCACAGAATCATGTCCTGCTGGGAACCTGCAAGGTTTGGGGACCATACCACTCAACTTTCCAGATATTCCAGAATATCCAGATCTTTGCCTCATATTTTTGGTCTGGTCCTCATAAAATTTGTGGTTTTCTGGTAAATTATTGAGAACTGTAGTCAGTGAATAATGACAAACTTTTGACTGTCAGACTTCATATCTCAGAAAATACATGCTAACACAGAATATGTTATTCTAGCAACTGTTTAAGATTATTAGAGCAACATTTAAAATCTGTCCCTATTTTTGGGCCTTTGGCCCCCCCCCCCTATTATTTTTGGTGTTCTCCAGATTTCTTACACTAAGAGGTCATGTGGTATACTGCTGACATATCTAACAGCCTTCCCTGTCCCAGCTATATTTCTCTATCCTCAGGGATATACACCTGTTGATAATGTTAGGTCTCATCCAGTCACCATCCAGTCTCATCCACTCCACAAATCTCTGTTCCCATTTCAAGGTTTCAGCCCTTCCTGCCCCCATTTCCCTTGCTACACACAGGAATGCTGCTTTTTCCAATGTTTTGCCTCATACCATGCACATCTTTAGCACTTGAGAAGCATGTGTGTTGTGCATCCTTTTAACTTGTCCATTCCTCTTTAACCAGCTTACACTGACCCTCAGCTTATTTAACTATTCCCTCCCTTCCACACTTTCTGTTATATTAAAAGGGAACCGCATCAAAAAAAAAAGCTTTCATTCTGTACCCCTTGCTCATACATACTATCCTGTCCATTGCTCCTTACTGTTTGATGGCTGTATGTTTGCACGTCACTGTTTTAGTTAATGGTTCCCTTTCCTTACTTTTATTCCTGTGGGAGGAAAATGGGATGCTTTATAGCTGTTATGCTTTTTTGCCATTATTACACTATGCATAGGTGGTGTACATACATTTATGTGTATAGTGTTTGCCCTTGTGTTACTTTTTGTCAATATAAAAAAAAATTGCAAAAGTCCAAGAAAGTGGAGGCCAGACACAATGATTTTAGCACTTTTGTCCACCTTTTAATAAAACACTCGAACTTCATCAGAATAAATTAAGTTTATAAAACACCACCCAATATAAACAGCTATTACTTCAACATTAAATAGTGGTGGACCTTTTTAGTAGACAAATCGGGTAACCAAAAAACCCTGAAATGGTCGAAGAATGTACATGCCAATGGCAAAGGTTGGGGGAAGAACAAGAAAAAACAGTAAATAGTTTTTCTATAGACATTATGAACTTGAGTGGAGTGACTTTGTCCAAAGACACAGTGACACTACTTCAACATGGTTTCTCATATATTCCTTCTAACAAATTGAACATTACCAATTTAATAGTGGACTTTAAATTGTATTTGAGAAAATTAAATTTGAAGTTTATTTTTGATGGTTTGTCAGTTTGTGATACTTCTTTAGAAACCCCTAGGGCAAGGAGCACTTATAACCCTGTGTTATGTCCCACTTTAGAAGTATTTGGAAATATTTGTGAAAAACAGTTTAAAAACCTAAAACACATGGATTTCATGGTTTCTCATCTTTCCGTTGCAGAGAAAAGTACTTAGTATGATTTGGTGAACAATAGTGATTTAAGAGTAATGAAGGCCGATAACGGATGGTCTATGGTCATCATGCAAACAAGCAAGTATGAAAAAGCAATGTTTAAACTTTTAGGTGACAATAAGTGTTACACACAAGTCACTATTAAATATGTAGAAGATTGTTTTAAAAGAGTTGATTGCCTTCTATTTGATTTATTTTGTCAAAACATTTGCCACTCTGTTTATAGATATTTACCAGTTGAACATCCTAGATTGTCACTGTTGTTTGGTATCCCGAAGGTACAAAAAGATAGTGTGAACCCTCCATTTAGGCCAATTGTGTCTGTAGCATTCTCCAGAACTGAGCCAATCTCCATTTGGCTGGACAATATTTTGAATCCAGTGGGTCAATAGTCCAAGTTTTATTTGAGAGACTCATGGCACTTGTTACCATTATTGCGTAATTTCAATGACATTAGTACACCTTTTATTTTTGCATCTTTTGATGTTATAGCTTTATGCACAAGTATTAATCAAGAAGCTGGATTAGATTTTTTTAGAGATTGCTTGATAGAATTTATTACTTTTAGTAATGGTAAGATTAATATGCTGTGTACTTTGATGGAAATAGTGCTAAATAATATATTTTTTAGATTTGGTAAACACCTGATTCAGCAGATTTCTGGAGTAGCCATGGGGTCAAGGATGGCACCATCTCTTGCCAATTTAGTTATGGCTATGTGGGAGATGAGATATCTTATCACCCACCCTTAGGCAAAAAAAATATTGTGTTTTACAGGCATTATATAGATGATTTGTTTTTCCTTTGGTTAGGTGATTTTGAGTCTTTTTCAGAGTTTGTAAAAGATCTAAACACTACCACTGGCTTTCTCAACTTTACCCATGAAGGTTTTGGTAAAAGTATTGATTTGTTAGATGTAAACTTGGAATGTGACGATAATAGTTTTAGGTTTTTTAGTCATATTTTCAGAAAATCCACTTTTGTCAATCAGTACCTTCATAGGGCAGTTTACACCCTCAACATATGAAGAGAGGTGTGGTTAAAGGGCAGTTAATACTGTTGAGCCGTTTGACCAGTGACAATCATACATTTTCATTAGAGGAAGACAAACTTGTCAATGTTTTTATACAGAGGGGCTATGACTTCTTTTGGTTAAAAAAGATAGTTTCCAAAGTTACAAGGTTAAGGGAAGGCACAACAGGCCCAATTCTGACAAGTGTTACGAATATGGATTTTACCTCATGTGATGTTGTTGAGCACTACCAGTCACACATGTCTAATGGCATGGATATTATTAAGAGTATCATCTTAGACAATTGGAAAGTCCTGATGGGTCATTCGGATTTAGTTAAAACTTTAGGAGGCAAGCCCACATTTACTTACAAGAAAGTAGTAAACATTAAGAGTATTTTGGAGAAAAATACTATAGATCAGTTACCAGGAAGCTTTTCATCTTTTGGCATGTTTGCATGCGGTCACTGCAGACAATGTAGATTTAAGACATTTCAAGAAGACATTATGAGCCAAAGGTCATTTTACCTGTGATTCAAAATGTGTTATTTACATTGCTTTATGTAGTTCTTGCACAAGTTTTTACATAGGTAAGACCATCAAGGTCCTTGGTAGAAGAATCTACGAGCACATGTTAGCTGTTAAAACAAGGAAGTTTTTACATAGGTAAGACCATCAGGGCCCTTGGTAGAAGAATCTACGAGCACATGTTAGCTGTTAAAACAAGGACAAAGCAAATGCCTTGGCAAGACATGCTTTAACTTGTAAAGACTTTAAAAAGTTTGCATTTTTTTGTATTAGACATAGTCAATCCAGGTGTTTTTATGGGTGTTTTAAAAGTCTACTTGAATGTAGAGAGAGTAAATGGCAAATAGCACTTAGTGCCGATCAAACTCCAGGGCTTATTGAAACTATCAATATAAAATGTTTTTTTGCTAATGCAAAAATTATGATGTTCAAAATACACATGACATTTACAAAAAAAAATGTTTAACATAAAATGTATTGTTTTATATATATATATATATATATATATATATATATATATATATATTTTTTTTTTTTGACATTATTATTCATTGTTTTTCTGTGGAGGAATATATGCTATATAAGTTTATTGTTTAAGTACATTTTATTTGGAGAATGAAGATAATGAGTGACATTACATATGTACTGTAGTACTGTTCCTTTAACCTTTCTAAATCAAATGTTCTAAAATGAATTGCTCAATTACGTAATAAGGATTTCTTTTGGTGAAAACATTGATTAGTGTGGCATAAAAGGGTAGTGTTTTATAGATTTAATTTATTCTGATGAAGTTTGAGTGTTTTATTAAAAGGCGAATGAAAGTACTAAGATCATTCTGTCCGGCTTCCACTTTCTTGGACTTGTGCTAATTTTTTACTTTGTGTTTTGTCAATATGTTACTCTGTTTATAAATATGTATATAATATAAATATATATATGTATACTGTGTGTGTGTGTGTGTGTGTGTGTGTGTGTGTGTGTGTGTGTGTGTGTGTGTGTGTGTGTGTGAGATATTTCTTCAACAGTTTGGGCACTTACTTGTGATGTTGTTTCAATAGTACAATATCTAATGTTATCAATCTCTGACTAAGGCATTCTGCTTGCAATATCAAGATGAAAACATATCATAAAGGGAGTCCAGGTCTCCCAAGGTTGTAGTTAACACATAAATGTGTCAGTGGCAGGTAGCAGACATAAATGTAATGCCTGCAAAATCAGAAGGTTCTATCCCTTAAATCAGGTCTTTGGATTTGTGTTTCAGTACAAAGGATGTGCTACACTCCTGAGACTGTGTTCTTCAAACGACAAGTTAAACTGAGCCCCCCTCTCTTTCAATCAGTGGTAGTTTGGGTGCATGTTCAACTTAAAAAGACTAGTGCTACTTTATTAACATCTTTGTACAATAAATCAATGAATATCAAAAACAAAAAGCAGTAATTGCATAACTCAGTTCATTAAAATATTTTAAAAAAGTGACAATCATTAAGGAAAAAGAAACAAAAAAACATTTTAAGCCACACTTAGCAAGGGAAGAGTAAACTGGCAAGTCATAGCTGTACCCAAAGATACTTCATTTTACATTCATTTTAACTCTGAGCTTGACCACAGCTAAGTATGCTGCTGTGAAGCAGTGAATTTGTCTTTACTGGACATACATCCTCTGGTAGGGTAATGGTGTACCTTTCATCCCTAATGACATAGTGAGTAAAATGTACACTGACACCCTATTTGACAAATGAAGAAAAAGTTGTGTGTGTGTGTGTGTGTGTGTGTGTGTGTGTGTGTGTGTGTGTGTGTGTGTGTGTAAGAAACAGAGTGAGCAAGAGACTTGGTGCAAACTTCTCAACAACTCTGGATAAAGCCAATAATATAAAATTAAAAATAAAATGAGAGATAATTTCTAAATATACATAAGCCTAATTTAAAAACAAAACAATTTTCAATCAGCATGCATTTTTTAGTAGTTCTGGATAAAGCCAACAGTAAAGATTTAAACTCAGGTACAGTTTTTAAATATATCCCTAATTCAAAATTATTACACACAGTAAAATTGAAGGTCACTGACTGCAGTCCAGTATTTTTAATAAATATGTAATTTCAAAGAGTATGATTTTAGACAATTGCCTGCAGTTTAATAGCCAGGAGTTCAAAAATGTTGCTGGAGGTTGAGAAATGAAACATTTTATACAAATTGTGTAAAATATCCCATATAAAGTGGTCAGGCAATAAGGGTGATACAAATGGGTAAACACAGGATGAAGAACTGTTAAAGTAGTAGTCAACCAGTATTTGTTCAACCTGGGACACAGAAATATTCCACTTCAGGGATAAGCATTTCACCAGCATGGTTACTCAAGAATAAGAGTTTTACTCCAAAATGTTTATTACTGTCATTTTACTATTCCATAGGATCATAGGAGCTTACTAGACTAATGGCCCTGGGGCCCTTACAAGCCTAGCCATGAGTTTATTCCCAAAAAGAAACATCTGTCAGCACATGTCAGCCCTGGCAATAAGGAACACAGGTGGAACCTGGAGCATAAAAGTAGCATTGCCCAACTGCTTACAGGAAATCAGCAATGCTACATGTTCGGCAGTATAGACACTGTAGCTGTGCTTAAGCTGGCTTTTCTGCTATCCAATTTCTCCACTGTAGTTATTATCACAACATAAGCTAATGCTTCCCAATCTGACCTCATAATCCCTCTGTCTATAATTAGACATTATCTTTTGCATGCATGTCTATGTGTCTATGTACACATGAGTGTCTATGCATGTATGCATGCATGACCATGTGTGTGCACTTTACATTTCAGTTTTTTATAAAATGTATCACCAGCTTTAGTCAAACCCACTTTTCTTGGTGGTGTAGTACACCATTGTGTAACTGGTAAGTGTTCATTTTCTGTAAAAGCAGTTATCCGTTTATGCATGGCAGTCACTTTCCAGCTGTCTATAATAACAGAAGTGATATTATCACAATGGGATACTTTATCTCTCTAGCAGTTTATACTTAGATTTATTAGTATGCATGTGGTTTAGGCCCATTACTCTTTATCAGTTTGTGGTATAACTTAGAGAGGTTTCCTCTGTGTGCCAGACGCTTTTATAGATATTTTTCACCTGATTAAATAACATAACTTATCAGCTGAGAGTCACAGTTACTACTCAAGTGGTAGAGACTAGGCACTGGAGATACACTGTCATTACTGATGAGGTCCTGCCTCAGGAGCTAGTCTGGTCATTACAGCAGCTGAAAATGTAATCTGGACTAATGGGGCTCACTTTATGCCCTGGAATGCATAATGCTGAAAAGGTTAGAGTTGTTGCCTCAGAACACTTTGTTCTTTGGCTTGTTTCTTGGGGTACCTTCTATGTAGTACTTGTATGTCCTTCCTATGTCCACTTGGGTTTTCTCTGGATGCTTATGCTTCTTCTCATACATTAAAATGGGCCATAAGTGAACTGGAAGCTATTAAAATTGGCTGCAGATGTGTGTAATGTGTGCCAGTAAATGTGTGTGCACCCTAAAATGGTCTGGCACTCATTCAGTATAAGTTTCTTTGTCTTGCACACTGAGTACCAGTATAAGCTCTGACTTCCCTATGACCCTGCATTGGACTAATCAATCACAGAATAAATGAACAAATGTTGCGTACTGCAGTAAGCTTACAAGCTTGGACTTGTTTTGCCACTGTAGCTCTCAGTTAGCAGTAAATCATCTGTATAATACAACCAAAAGCAGCTATTGGGCTTATGGTACACTGTGTAATATATCTGGTAAGTATACTGTGTATGCAGTCCTTCTATGACTAGTTATAGACTGGTTTATATGCTTTGTGCACCACAGACGGCCTGAAACTGTGACATATTTTAGAGGTTTACAGTTTGCACAAACAATAAACTGACTTTTTTTAAATCTTTTGGTCTCTGACCCCCAAGGTTTTCTCCTCATTCCTCCCATGGGCAAAATTCAGTCCCCTAGGAGGTGAGAGTTGAGTGCTGAGAGCTGTGACGTCATCTGTTGAAGGAGGCAGCACTTTTTGATTATGCAGTTAACCCCTTCCCTTGTCATTGCTTGACTTCCACAAAAGTGTGCGTCACAGGGTGAATGCATGCGTTCAAATGTGCCACACACATTCCCCCAGCTAGGTATCTGGCACACCACTATTACAAGCACAGACATCAGTGTCCTCTCGTTGGGCAAAATGTGGTCGCCACCCCAAGCTGGGGTTTTATCTGTCTGGAGTCTGCACATCCACACTGTGTGCTTGTGGGTCTTTGCCAGATGCTCCGGTTTTATCCTACATCTCAAAGGTGGCAAATAAGGTCTGCTTTTCTCAGCATCCCATGTCATCTGATTCAGTGTTTGAGCTGCTAGTCAGCCTGTGTAATCTGGTACAAAAGTCATGGCTTTATCCTTGTTTGTCAACAGATGTGTAAGACCAGGCTTAATTGTAACCTACCTACTGTGATCACCGTGTTAGTATCTAACTCAGCAATGGTTTCTTGTCCATGCACTACAGTCACTCCATGTGTTTATGATCTTGTTAGTGGTATCCAGTTGCAGCTTTATGACTGCTCTTTTTGTGGTATGTTGTTTGTGGAATGTTCTTCTTTTAAGAGAATTTTATGTGTTTCATACCTATTGTGACAGTTTATACATTAATTTATCTATAATCTGAGTAATGCAGTTACTGTATGACAAAGAATAACTTAATTTGCTGGCTTATTTAATATCTGTATAGACCAGCTACAGTAAAATTGCCTATGAGCATGTACTCTGGAGTTCCCAACACTACTGAGTAGACTCAGTGGTCATATTTCTGTCACAAAATGCATTTCCATGTTATGAGGCCACTGACAACTACTGGCACATTCTATAGTCTGGTTTGAACAGTCTATAGTCTGGCTCTTTGTAATTGTACTGGGGTTTTGCAGTGCCTTAGTATCTAGTAGATAATGATGTACCTGCTGTGGCAAATCATGCAAAAATCGTTTTATGGAGCTTGCAAGAACTGCAAGCTTTAGAACTCAGTGCAGCATTTATTTAACACTGACTGGTTTTGCATATGGGCATCTGGAGCAAATCATGGTTGTATTTACTTCACAGGGACCATCTGACAGTGATATTTTAGAACATCCTTTAAAAATATAGTCATTATATTATGTAATTGAATTAATCTGTTCTTCACTGTGAAAAGAGATTTTTCCCCTGTTGATACCCTTTGAATTTGTACAGTACGCAATTTGTACTGTGGATGAATAGGAACATGCTACATATTTAAACAGTATCTATTGTTAAATGTTACCCAGCTGCTATAAAATATTTCTCCTGGGCTTACCTTCTCCTGTAGAGGAAGGAAATGAATATAGTGTATTTTGTTTCTAAAGAGTTATGTCATTAATCTTTGTTACTTTCTATTACCTTCTTAGGTCGTAATCTATTTGCAGAATAACATAGGTTATGAAGTCATTCTACTGATTACATGTGGAGGAAAAAGAATGCAGTTTATTCAGCATCAGTTGTTTATATATTTTATGTGGCTATTTGACCCAGACCCTAGCTGTCCTTTAACTTACAAGATATACATTAACTAAACTGTTAATTAAACTGTGGCCGTGGTTTTCATGTGTGTTACTTTAGTAGAAAAGGAGAGTAACTGCACATATATTAGTGGAACTGTCCTGTGGGGAGAGCAGTAGTTTTGATTTGTTTTTACCAGTACAGAAAAAAGAGAGCGTGAAAGACAGCTGTTGGACAGTGGTGATGATACCACAGTGTTCTCTAAGATATAAATAAGGAGCTGTTATTAGTAAAACATAGTATATGACCAAATTATGGTAAACTTTCAAGTAAAATATTCAAGGACTTTGTATAGGGTAGCGATAAGAAAAGTTTCAGTGATGAACAATGCAGAAAAATGTAAGAAGGGACATTGAAGACATCTTGCAGACGTCAGTGAAAGAAAATTACATAACATGCTATAACAGATAGCACAAGGAACAAATTGCTACTAAAGCAGATAAAATGAGGCATTGTGTCATTCGATAGCCTACTTCCATGCATTCTCAGTTCCTTATCGTAGTTTGGGTGATAGCCATAGGTAGCTGAAGCACTAGTGGTCAGTCCCTTAATATGTTTTGGGTATGTGCTATTTTATTAATGGGCAGCACAGTAGCACTGCAGTTATTGCTGTTATTGCACTGATTGGTTCTCCAGCTCCATTCTCAGCTGGGCTGCTTTCTGTGTTGTTTCCATATCCACCCTGTGTCCATATGAGTTTTATCAATTGGTCCAGTTTCCTCACACATCCAAAAGATGGCTATAGCTAAACTGGTGATCCATCAAGTTCCCTGTAGGTATGTGCATGCTGTGTACATGTGTCTGTATGTGAGTGTATCATTCCTTCACTGTGCATATTATCATTCCTTTGCTGTGAGTATATTGTTACTTTGCTGTGTGCATATTATTCTATTGCTGTGTGTATATCATTCCTTTGCTGTGTGTATATTGTTTCTTTGCTGTGTGTATATCATTCCTTTGCTGTGTGTATATTGTTTCTTTGCTGTGTGCATGTTATTCCATTGCTGTATGTATATTGTTTCTTTGCTGTGTGCATGTTATTCCGTTGCTGTATGTATATTGTTTCTTTGCTGTGTGCATATCATTCCTTTGCTGTGTGTATATCATCCCTTTGCTGTGTGTATATTGTTTCTTTGCTGTGTGCATGTTATTCCGTTACTGTATGTATATTGTTACTTTACTGTGTGTATACCATTCCTTTGCTGTGTGCATATTGTTTCTTTGCTGTGCGCATATTATTCCGTTGCTGTGTGTATATAATTCCTTTGCTGTGTGTATATTATTTCTTTGCTGTGTGCATGTTATTCCGTTGCTGTATGTATATTGTTTCTTTGCTGTGTGCATGTTATTCCGTTGCTGTATGTATATTTCTTTGCTGTGTGCATGTTATTCCGTTGCTGTATGTATATTGTTTCTTTACTGTGTGCATGTTATTCCGTTGCTGTATGTATATTGTTTCTTTGCTGTGTGCATATTATTCCATTGCTGTGTGTATATCATTCCTTTGCTGTGTGTATATTGTTTCTTTGCTGTGTGCATATTATTCCGTTGCTGTGTGTATATTGTTTCTTTGCTGTGTGTATATCATTCCTTTGCTGTGTGTATATTGTTTCTTTGCTGTGTGCATGTTATTCCGTTGCTGTATGTATATTGTTTCTTTGCTGTGTGTATATCATTCCTTTGTTGTGTGTATATTGTTTCTTTGCTGTGTGCATGTTATTCCGTTGCTGTATGTATATTGTTTCTTTGCTGTGTGCATGTTATTCCGTTGCTGTATGTATATTGTTTCTTTGCTGTGTGCATGTTATTCCGTTGCTGTATGTATATTGTTTCTTTGCTGTGTGTATATCATTCCTTTGCTGTGTGTATATTGTTTCTTTGCTGTGTGCATGTTATTCCATTGCTGTATGTATATTGTTTCTTTGCTGTGTGCATGTTATTCCGTTGCTGTATGTATATTGTTTCTTTGCTGTGTGCATGTTATTCCGTTGCTGTATGTATATTGTTTCTTTGCTGTGTGCATATTATTCCGTTGCTGTGTGTATATCATTCCTTTGCTGTGTGTATATTGTTTCTTTGCTGTGTGCATGTTATTCCATTGCTGTATGTATATTGTTTCTTTGCTGTGTGCATGTTATTCCGTTGCTGTATGTATATTGTTTCTTTGCTGTGTGCATGTTATTCCATTGCTGTATGTATATTGTTTCTTTGCTGTGTGCATATTATTCCGTTGCTGTGTGTATATCATTCCTTTGCTGTGTGTATATTGTTTCTTTGCTGTGTGCATGTTATTCCGTTGCTGTATGTATATTGTTTCTTTGCTGTGTGCATGTTATTCCGTTGCTGTATGTATATATTGTTTCTTTGCTGTGTGCATGTTATTCCGTTGCTGTATGTATATTGTTTCTTTGCTGTTTGCATGTTATTCCGTTGCTGTATGTATATTGTTTCTTTGCTGTGTGCATATTATTCCGTTGCTGTGTGTATATCATTCCTTTGCTGTGTGTATATTGTTTCTTTGCTGTGTGTATATTATTCCGTTGCTGTATGTATATCATTCCTTTGCTGTGTGTATATTGTTTCTTTGCTGTGTGCATGTTATGCCGTTGCTGTATGTATATTGTTTCTTTGCTGTGTGTATATCATTCCTTTGCTGTGTGTATATTGTTTCTTTGCTGTGTGCATGTTATTCCGTTGCTGTATGTATATTGTTTCTTTGCTGTGTGCATGTTATTCCGTTGCTGTATGTATATTGTTTCTTTGCTGTGTGCATGTTATTCCGTTGCTGTATGTATATTGTTTCTTTGCTATGTGTATATCATTCCTTTGCTGTGTGTATATAGTTTCTTTGCTGTGTGCATGTTATTCCTTTGCTGTGTGTATATTGTTTCTTTGCTGTATGTATATCATTCCTTTGCTGTGTGCATATTGTTACTTTACTGTGTGTATATCATTCCTTTGATGTGTCTATATCATTTCTTTGCTTTGCTCTTGACATCCATTTCTTGTCTTGAACATATAACAACGTGATTATAATCAAAGACCCAATCACAATGCTGTATATTAAAGAAAGAAAGAAATGAAGAATGTTTTAGAACTGCCTCAACTATGATCAAACAAGGGCAACATATTTTGTAGTGGAAAACTTTAGTCTCTTAGCCTGCTCATCGCATTCAGCAATTCTCTCTAAACCCCCCATTATTGTGTCATGTTTGAATTTTGAATATCTTGGTAGGCCTGCAAGCTCAGCCACATTGTTCATTGATAAGATAAGCTGTACTTCATTTCCCTGACTCTTCACCTGGCTGACTACAAATTCCTTCACTTCTGCTGTGTGCACAATGATGTGCATAGCCATGAAGGCAAGACGGTATCCTGATTATAACTCACATACTTGATGTCCACTGCATTTACAGCCATGAGCATCTGCAATATACATGCTTTTAATAATTACTTACGCATTCATGCTTGTGAACCATTAAATGTCCCATGTATATTGCTGCCTTCTTCATATCATCTCCTTTTTGTTCATTTGTATATGAATGTCTCAGGCAGAACATATTTGCATGAGAAAACGTGTACTCTCTGAATTCTCTGGAAGCCTGTGTACTCTATGCACCTAGCCATCTATGTAGTTATGTGTGATTTTTCTGTTAGCTTCCAGACCTTCATTTTCAGATCTGTGGAGATTATTCACTCATTTTTTAAGATATTTGAGATCTTTTCCATAATAAGGCAAAATAATCTGTCTCTTCTGATTGAAATAAAAATTTGCATTTGCATATGCTTCCCTATTTTGGGTATTATCTCATTCAGAATTTGTGCTGAAGAGTACACATTGTGCAATCCAAGATCCATAATCAAACTATTCATGAGTGCAACTAAAGTTCCTTTGTATTTCAGAAGAATACAGAACAAGCTAGCTATTAAATCCTTCCTCTACTGTGCATGGTTTCTGTTGCATAATGTATAGTTAGGCTAACACTGCATGTTTACTCTGGTTTACTTATTGTCTGGTCCTGCCTACTAAGGCAATGTCACTACTGTGATTTTTTTAACTACTGTAACTTTCATGTTGCTTCAGTGCAAAAACAGATTTCACTAAGGTGTTAAAGGATAAACAGAATTCACAGAAGTCTTCTTCCTAATACACAGAGAGTATTAGGCAATTATGTACTGGGGATGTTGTGGCCAGCAATAACAGCTCTGTTGCTCACTGTATGGTTTCAAATGCCTTTGTGAGTAGTGGGAAGATAGAGGTGGCTACATTTTGCATTCCAAATTATAGACCATAGTTCCATCAGTGCCTGTTAACCAGAGATCCCAACACCTCCAATGTAATGTATTAGCCATTGTTTCTGGTTGCACACTGGTGTTGTCTGGGACTGATACTTCATCTTGCAGTGGTCCTGCTCAAGCATCATTATTATCATTGCCAACAACTTCATCGTAGTTGTTACGACTGCTAGGATTATGCAGGATGCTCACTGTGATGTCTCCACTTTGGGCCAGTAATAAAGGAGCCTGAATCCTCACCACTGACACTGGAGAGGGGAATTCACTTGGAATACAAATGGATACACTCAGTATTTCTAGATGCAAATATCTCTACATCAAACCCAATTTCCCTTAAGAGCACACAGGGAGCACACACAGCCCGGATTCTGGGTTTCTCTCTCTGTGTCTTCCCAGGTCCCCAGTAAGACTCCCCACAGGTACAGCTGCAGAGTTAAGTCCTCAGCCAAGTGCCCAAACCAAGTCCTCAACCACTCTCTCTCTGTGAAACCAGTGCTTTGTGTCCCTGCTCCAAGTAGCTGATTCACACACAATGTGTAATTTGGTTTACACACACACACACACACACACACACACACACACACACACACACACACACACCCCTGGGAAAGGCTGACACAGATTTACCCACTGTACCCTCTCCTGCCTAGACTATAAGGTAGTTGTGACTGCCACCAGACACTACAAAGCCAGCTACCTAAGGCTCTTGCAAGGGTACCCAGTACACTGAGTGAAGTCAATACTGATACCAATGGTAATGTCAAACAAGCAGTAAGGCTTTCAGGAGTGGCCAGAGCTGTTACCAAATAAATATATGCAAATACTCACGAAGGTCAAAATAGTTCTCTAAAAGGACCAGCCACAATGAAAATTTGAAATATATTTAATAATGAAAAATAAAAGAACATGGAAAATATGAAATATCTATTTACAGTAAATACCAGAGTTTTAATCACAGGTAATAGTAAAAATAACACAACTGGAAAGATTCACACAGTTACAGAAAAGCAATACTTAAGTATTCTCACTATATTTTCCTAACTGATTTAAAGAATTACTATCCCTGGACACTTACTAACGCCAGGCAAGATGAAGTGGGTGAATGGTCCTTGTTGTCAAATCCAAGACAGAATACAAAATACTGAGAGCAATCTCTTACTAATATCTAAATATTATTTCTAGTTTACAGAATGACATCACACACATCTGGTCATTTGACTCTGTTTCCTGCACTATCCCCTATCTCTAGAAGCTGCCAGGGTTTATCACCCTAGACCTTTAGGTAAGTTTTATTAAAGCATCTGAAAGCCATAAAACAATAAAACCATTTCATTCTTCCTACAGGAGCTACAAACTTTTCTCTAACACAGACATTGTGTCTCTGGCTCCATTCAAAACTGTGGGATAACATCTTTATGTCATAACCCATAAAGTCATTTAATTTCAGATATATTTTAAAGTTGTCTGGACTGAGTATCCTCAGCTACAATATATACTTTTAAACAGTTACACTAATGCATGTACATTTCTTTGCTTTCCAGCAGGGCATACTGTTGATGCATTTTAATACAAGCAGCTTTGCAAATATATTTCCAATATAAGCATCTGTACAAATCAGTTTGATATACAAATGACATATGAGTCTTTACAAAATTCCAGCTAACTCTACTGGCATATGTTACACATCCACTGCCCTGCTTCTCCTGGCATGGCTGGCAGTACCTCCTATCATCATATCTCTCCCCTCTTTGAAGACTCAAGCTCAATTTTCAATTGCCCGTTGAGAAATGTTGCTTGAGAGAATGAGTCTATCTAGGAATACATTACCCCATACCCTATCTTGAGAGCCCACCTGTATTGGCATTGCTAACCCCACTACAGTGCTGCACTGTCACATCATATGCCTGTAACCCTAGGCTCCACCTTAGTAACTTGGCATTTTGCTGTCTGGCTCAATGTAGCCATGTTAAGGGATTGTTGTCTGTAACTACAGTGAATTTCCTTCCATATAGATATGTTGGAAGTTTCTGCAGTGCCCAAACTATGGCTAGAATTTATTTTTCTACTGCTGCATAACATTCCTCCCTAGATTGGAGTCTACAGCTGAGATATACCAATGGGTGCTCTTCTCCCTCTGACGAAACCTGGATGAGTACAGCCCCTACCCCATGGTTCAAAGCATCCATGTTCACAACACATTCTTTGCTGTAATCTGGACTGGCTAAGACAGGGGGTCTTACCTAAGCCTGTCAAGCTTTTGGAATGCCTGCTCACAGGCTGGAATCCACACTACCTTGTCTGGCCTGTTTTTCCTCATCAGGTCTGTGAGGGGAGCAGCTACTGTACTATAATTGGGAATGAACTTTATTTAGTACCCCGCTGTCCACAAGACTGCCCTCACCTCTTTTTTGGTAACAGGGGCTGGCCAAGCCTGAATGGCTTCCACTTTGGCAGGTTCTGGCCTGATCTTACCACTCCCCACTCTATCTCCCAGGTAAGAGATATCTGCTATGCCCACCTGACACTTACTGGCCTTAATGGTCAACCCTGCCCTTTACAGTCTGCCCAGGACCTCCCTGACATGCTGAAGGTGCTCTTGGAGGAATGGCTGTAGATGGCAATATCATCCAGGTAAGCAAGGGTATAAGCTCCTGCATCTTCTAGGATACAATCTACCAGCTTCTGGAAGGTTACTGTGGCATTTTTTTATCCCAAAGGGTATCTTTGTTAACTCATATAATCTGAAAGGAGTCACAAAGACTGACCTCCATCTAGCGGCAGAAATAAGGGGCACCTGCCAATAGCCCTTGGTCAGGTCAATAGTGGTGAGATACTTAGCCCTGCTCTAAGGCTTCATCTGTCCTAGCTATGGCGTAACCATCTGACACTGTGAAATTATTCAGTTTCCTGTAGTCCACACATAACCTGGTGCTGCCATCTTTCTTTGGTACAAGCACAACTGGAGAAGACTAGGGACTGCTGGACTCCTGAATTACCCCCAGTTCCAACATTTCCTGTATCTTTTCCCTCAGAGTCTGCCTGACTCACTCAGACATCCTGTAAGGGGCCTGCTTGATAGCCCTTTGGGGTCCTGTATCCACAAGGTGCTGCACCAGGTGGGTGCACCCAGGTTTCCCAGTGAACATGCCCCCAAACTCCTGTAACACTGATTGGCTTTCTTGAACATGGATAGTGGACAGCTGCTGGGATATTCTAAGGTGTTAGTCTGAGTGACACTGAGGCAATCAGTCAAATGATCACCTGCAGACTCCTCTTGCCATCCACTGCAAATGCTCAGCACCAAGGCCTCCCTATCAAGGTAAGGTTTCAGCGTGTTAATATGGTACAATTTGTGCCCCTGCCTCCTGCCTAGCAGTTCTACCATGTAGTTAACATCAGTGACCTTCCTTACCACATTGAAGGGTCCCTCCCAGCTGACTACAGCTTATTGTGTCTGACAGGAATGAGAACCATCACCTGCTGTACCACAGCATACTCGCTGGCTTGACCATTCCTGTCATACCAGACCTTTTTATGCTGCAGGGCTCCTGCCAGGTTCTCCTGGGTGAAGCCCATGTGCTCCCTAAGCCTTGTCCAGAGGTTTAGGACATATGCCACAACAGACTCCTTGTGGGATTCACATTCACCCTTCCACTCATTATGAATCAAATTTAAAGGCCCCCTCACCCTATGTCTATACAGCAACTCAAAGGGTAAAAAACCTGTTGATTCCTGGGGTACCACTTTGTATGCAAACAGCAGATGGTGTAAATATTTGTCCCATTCTTTCTTAAACTGGTCTACAAATGCCCGTAGCATGGTCTTTTGTGCAGAGTTTAACCTCTCCACAAGATCATTAGTCTGGGGATGGTAGGGGATCGTCTTTAGGAGTTTCACCCCACAGTGCATTCACAGACAAGCCAGTAGGTCTGACATGAGATTGTCACCTCTATCAGTCAGTATTTCTCTTGAGAAACACCCTGCTGGAAATCTCTAGCAAAGCATTTGCCACCTTTTCTGCCTCGATGGAGGACAGAGCCACCACCACAGCGTATCTGGTAGCATAATCAACTACCACTAGGCTATACTTCCCTGTAGAACTTGAGTTACTCAGAGTCTCAATAACATCCATAGCTACCCTCTGAAATGTCTCCTCAATCACAGGCAAAGGCATCAAAGGAGCTTTGACCTTGTCTCCTGCTTGCCTACTTCTTGGGACTGCTCACAGGTCCTCCAGTACCCTGTTACATACCTTGCAATCCCAGGCCAATAAAAATTCTGCATAATATGTCTCTTGGTATGCTTTATGCCCATATGACCAGCAAAACGGATGTCATGGGCCATGGCTAGAAGTTCCCGGTGGTAGATTCTAGGCACTATCAACTGCTGTATTACCTCACCCTCTAGCACTCCCTCAGGGGTACACTCTCTATACAGTAACCCTTTGCTCCAGTAAACAGACCCCCCTTTTCCTTGAGAATCAGGTACCTTCCTATCCACCTCCCTCAAGCCTCTTAGTGTAGGGTCTGAGATCTGAGCCTGTCTCAGCTCTACTTTTGTGACTTTTCCCAGCTCCCCTTCCACAGGAAGTCTGGTATCCTCTGACAGCAGTGCCTCACTGTCAGCCTGGGTACTACCACTCATATCTGTCCTTGCAGTCACTCTGTCCAAGGGAATATCAGTACCTGCCAGCAGCTGTGGCTCATCTTCAGGCTTACTGCTACATGGTAGCTCCCTCCTGAAATAGCTACACCACCAGCCCTGGCTTCAGGTGTGGTGTCTGTCTGGGTCTCCCCAGGCTACCAGACCCACATGCCTGTCCCCAAGCTTGACTGCATGTAACTGCATGCACAAAAGATACTGCATTATCAAAATCATTCCCTATCAGGATGTCTGCAGGGATATCCTCAAACATGCCTACTTTCTTGCTTCCTTTTCCACCCTCACTGTCAAGGTTAACCCTGGCCAAAGGCATTTGGAATGGGGGTCTGTCCTAAAGCTCTGACTGAAGTGGACTACCCACTACAGGCTTCACAATGGTTATGTCAGAAGCTGTGTCTCTTTTAGCAGTGGCCTGTTTTCCATCCTCTAAGATAGGATATAACCTCTTGTGATAGTTTGGTACTCCTGTTGTCTCCAGACAACTTGCCACTGGCATACTGTTATTCCCACTTGCTGGCTCCCCCAACTTTTGTTCTGCGCCTTGCCTCCATGGACATCTATATCATACATGGTCCCACTCATTACATTTAAAACATTTAACCCTTAAACCAGGCCATATACCTGAACTAGTGGCTTCCCCTCTTACTGGTGGACTCTGTTGAGGTAGTTTAGGCTGCCTACCATCAGTTCCCTTATATCCATCTGCAGCACTGGGTATCCCCTTCCTGTGCAGTGATACCCTGCTTGCTAAACAGAGATCCCTTTTCTTATCAAGCTCATCTGCAGAGTTACATTCCCAGTCTGCCAACCAGATTCTTATGTCCTCAGGCAAAGTGTGAAGGGCTTGTTCCCTCACCAAAAGGTCTGTCAGCACTTCAGAAGTGGTAACCTGACATCCACTCATCCATCTATGGAAATAAGTGCTTAACTCAACAATATAATCACACACACTTTCAACTGCCTTGCATCTATATTCACAAAACTTTTTTCTGTAAGCTTCATGTGTTAACTTAAAAGCATTCAAGTAACCATTTATTTACTTGTTCATAGTCCAAAGGCAAAAAACAAGCAAAAGCAAGGCTTCAGGTTCTCCAAGAAATTTAATAACAGCAAACACAAGCGATTTCACAAGATGCTTCTTCAGGTGTATACCATATTGAACTGAAACACCCTTCTTATACCATTCAATCATAGCCACATGATCAACCATTTAACATTTAAATGCATGAAAACACATATAGAAAGCACATCAAAATACATAAAAAATATAAAATACACATATATAATGCTTTTTAAAACATATTGTATAAGAACATAAAACTATCTACGTAATGGTCTTGTTTTTAGAATGGGTCTCAGAGGTATATGGTCATTAAGCCCATGTCCTACATCTGCCCTTAATCTCACAATCCAATCAACCTCTAACCCTTCTGTTCTACTTCTAATATCACCTCCCGTTTGGTTATTAACCCAAAACCATAAACCTAAAAATATGTTGGTCATTGTTTTCACTCACATGTTTAGCCAGTGCATTAAATGCACTTTTCTTCTTTAATATGATAAACATGTTCTCTCATTCTATCCTTTAGCTGTCTATCAGTTTTACCAACATAAACCTTATTACACACTTGGCATACAGCCAGATAGACAACGTGGGAGGTGTCACATGTTGCACTTACCCTGATCTTAAACACCTCTCCTGTGTCCAGATGTCTAAAGTCCAGACCATTGGTAATGTACATACAGAACTGACATTTCCCACATGGTCTAGACTCTCCTGTACCAACAGCTTTAACATAATCCCTCGTGTTACAGAGCCTTCTTTTAAGGGATTTTTTTATTTCTAAAGGTGAATTGGGGTTGTAAATCCAGGAACTTACTCACCTGCCTATCAGTGGTCAGAATATTCCAATGCTTATTAATAATATCTGTATACTGTCTAATATTCTTTGAATAACTGAAGCACATACTCAACTTACTGGAATTATATTTATTTCTTTCACTGTAAGTTGTGTTAGTTTCTACTGGTTCCGAAAAATATGGTTTAACTCTATTATGTCTTAATTTAACCACATCTACTATATTTCTGCGTACTATGCATTCGTCATAACCCCTTTCCATGAGCCCTGCACCAACCATGTCAACCTGTTGTTCAAAATCCTCCTCCTTCGCTTTGAGTCTAGGTGCTCTATATATCTGGTTCTGTAGTACATTTCTAAATATGTACCTGGGATGCATGTTCTCACTGCTTAATAGGTTTAGGGAGGGGGTGCTAGAGTTTTAGGTTTAGGAATTAATCAGAAACTTTGAGATTGCATAGGGGAGTGGATTTTTAAGTTTAGGGAGTTATCGGGGATTTTAGGTTTAGGAGAGATACTGAATTTTTAGGGTTAGAAAATAAGCACTCGGGTTAGGAATTGGATGAGAGATTTAGGGTTAGAATTAGGGCTCTGGTAGAGCTATACAGTTTAATAGGGTTGGGTGTTGGGAGGGCTAAGTAGTTAGCTAGCAAGAGGCTAGTGGAAGTTAGAGCACTTGCCTCTTCTAGGCTTATCTAAACAATTTTGTATTGGTTTGTGACTGTGCAGTAGCTTGAGAGGAGAAGTTTTTATTCAAATTTATATTTCATTTTATTTTTTACCAGTGTTTTTCACTGTATATAGGAATAAATGGATAGCTTGTAGGCAAGAAGATTTACTTTGATTTTATTTCCTTGTTTTACCTTTACTTTTCACTGTTAGTTGTTAGAAAAGGATAGGTTTTAGACAGGTAAACTGTAGCCATTCCAAGGGGCCTAGTCGTCTACAAATTTACACAAACTGCAGAGAGGAGAATCTAAAGCTTATCTAAGGAATCCTGTCTTGGTTTGTGATTTATTGATCTTTACTGTTAAAAACAGGTACCACTGCAAGTGATAGTGAGCAGAAGCTACTGCACACATTCACAAGCGAGATAAAGGAATTCCAGCTTTTGTGTGACTTTCATAACTTGTACTGTCAGAGCAACACCTTTATTGTACTTAATTTAACATTTAACTGCATACTGTTTGTGTGATTTTTCTCACAGAAGTTGATTTAAATTATCTTTGAATTCTATGAAAACTGATTTTGATTATTCTTTTCTTTTATAATTTTTGTATTAATTTGCAGCTGAACATGGATTCCCTAAATGGGTATGCCATTAATGATTTGCTAAAGCACAAATGTCTTGTACATAAATGCTATGCATATTTAAAGGTAACACCTGATAACACTGGTGATCTGTGTTACTCATGTCTAAAGTTGGGTAATTTTCTTACCATTATTAGTTGTAAATTTAGACTTACTGATGATGATTGTACTTGTGTTGTTACATACATTGATGACTAGACTGATGAGGTAAATAATGCTAGGCAAACAGCAAATAGAACACATTTAAGAATGGAAGTGTCTATTGTCTGTAAAGATCACTCAAACCCTATGAAACAAGATGATGCCACTGACAACTTTAGAATTCCAGATACAAGTATTCAGCAGTCTCAGGATTCAGAGTGTTTAGAAGGAAATAAAAAAAGAAAGAAAGGAGAAATGTTACAACAAATAACAAAGAAGAAAAAGAAACTGATAAACTTCTGTAAAGCAAAGAGAATACATACTAAAAAGGATACTACTGTGTTATGTAACACACAGATTACAGGGAATGATAACATTTTTCTATTTGAAAACCTTTAGTCTACAGTAAAAGGCATCATTTTCCAAAAGAGAAGGTAGAAAAAAGAGGCAAGGGGCAGGTGAAAAGGAAAAAATCAAAATTGAACATGGAAGAATTGAAGAACATGACTATAAGAAAACAAGAGGAGAGAGACAAGCATGGACAACATGGCTCAAGCTGTAGATTTAGAAAGCCAGCTGAATGAGAACTGCATGCTTGCAGATTTAATGTGCAATAAAAACAGTGAGATTAATAAGAAATGATGATCATTCCTTTGTAACAATTGAAAGAGTTAGCAGTTAAAGATTCTTCAGATCTAGTCAGAAAAGATATTCCTTGTAACTGGAGATTCAGTTATTAGAGAAACTGATATTAACATTTACAGAGAAAGTAATGAATATCGAATAGTGTTATGTTTGCAAGGAGAAAAAAATAGAGAATGTGAGAAGGGTCTTAGAACCCCTTAATGTAAGGAAGTTCATGTCAGTACAAACAATGTCATCCCCAAGGGCTCTCTGACTGGTAGCAGGGAGCTTACAGCCCTCTTAGATAGCTCAGCTTGTAGAGGTGTTAGGATGTATTTCTATAAATCAGACATAGAAAAGAGAAATAGGTCACTGCGAATGAAAATATTTTTTGGATAAATACCTACATCAAAAATTTCCCTTTTAAAAAAATGGAAATGTGTAGTGCATCCAAGCTTAATTTTGGCCACACATGTGTTCATACAGGATGGCATGCACTTGCCAAGATCAGGGAAGAGAAATTTTGCTGCAGATATTTTGCAACGTTTGAAAAAAACAAAAGGCAGGATTTTTGCCAGGTCAAAAAGTTAACAGTTCACAGATAGCAACATTTGATGCATCTCTGATGGCTGTTAATGCTAGGACCATTAATAAAATGTTTTTTATTGGAAAATTTGCTACGTTCCCACAAGATTGATATTGTTACTGTTTGTGAAACATAGTTAAAGAGCAATAACTAGTTTTGTCAGAGTGTAAATGTTTTTATTGTAACAGACATTCTAACAAA
Organism: Protopterus annectens; assembly: GCF_019279795.1. Taxonomy (NCBI): domain Eukaryota; kingdom Metazoa; phylum Chordata; order Ceratodontiformes; family Protopteridae; genus Protopterus; species Protopterus annectens. Next base: position 963,065,789 of record NC_056727.1, on the reverse strand, counting down.
AAATCAGGCCGAGGTGTTATGACAGGGATTAAAGATAGCTATCAGACCTGTGATTATTACATGCTCAGTGATACCTCCAGTACTTTAGATTGTGAAGCTGTGATAATAAAGACAACCCTGAAATGTATAACAAGTGTTGGAGTGTATAGACCACCAAAGTCAAGTGCTGATGACCTATAGGAATTCATATATTTCTTGTACAAAACAGGGGGGAACATTAATAGTGGCTGGGGACTTAAACTTAGTAGAAACATACTGGAATAACATTGATTCAACAATATTAGTAAGGAAATTATTCACAGCATATGCTCAGGAGCAACAATTTCTTCAGATTCTGAGAAAACTACTAGGGAATGGAACATATTAGACCATTGTTTGTGTTCCTGAAGAAATTTATTTCATGTCAAGTTTACTACTATTGATGTACAGTGATCATGTGGTTATAAAGGTTAATTTGTTGCTATATAATTCTGCCAAACTGAAATCTAAACCAATGCACAGCAAACTGATAACAGATTCTATGGAAGCAAAACAGTTACTATGAAAAACTAATTGGAGTGATGAATTTAGTGGAAAAACTGCAGAAGGCATGTGAACAGTTTTGAAAGAGAAGTTGTTTGAATGCAAAACATTTAAAAAAATGATTAACATCAGGATGTAGACACACACTGTCAGGAGGATATATTTCCATAAGAACAAGATACTTCATTAAGGTAAGAGCAAAAAATATAAGAAATGGAAAAGAGGTGTAACTACAACTTTCAAAACTGAAATAAGCAAACTGGACAAACAAATTAAGCACAGTGTGAAGCAAGATCAAGAAAAATTTGAAGAAAATTTCTATAAAGATATTGAGCACAATAAGAAACCATTTTATAGATGCACTAGATGTGGAATGAATAAAGACATACAAACTGATAAACTGTGCGTAGATTCCATGTAGGTGGATGGATGGACTGAATCTAGACCTTAACAAATTCTAAATATGAGGCTGCTGTTAGGTCCTGAAAGTCCAAATTTTTGACAGTTGTTATTTAAGTTTGTAATATAGTTTTGCAGGGGAGATGTTTGTAGCCCACTGGTAAAGAAATCTTATAAGAGAACTAAATGTTTTTCACTATAGTATGCTTGAATAGCAAATAAAACATTGGTATGGCTTCAATAAAGCCTATACAATGTGTTAAGATTATGTGCATGCCCTGGTGTGATGCGGACAGGGTAGCACACTGATTTGTATTCATCCCGGTACACATTGTGGCATGCTAACTGCACCATAAGCAGTTGAACTGTATGCTAATCAAACAATCCAAGATGGAGGAGCTATTCAACATGATATTAAGCAATCGTGTACACTCAGTGCAGGTTTTGGCCTTGAATTCCAAAACCTATTGGAATACAGCCATAGAAACTACTCTACACAGAAAGAATCTTCGGAACTGCTGTTGCTTTTCTGCATGTGTATGTGTAACAGGCCTAAGTCTATGCTGCTGCTGCTAATAGACCTCGACTAAGAAGGAGAAGGGTGTTTAGGCCCTGTTTAACATTTCATGGTTTGCATGAGGTGAAAATAGTAGAGCATTACAGAATGGAGAGAGAAACACTGCAGGAACTCTGCAACTTCTGTCGTCCCCAGATGAGAGCAAGGGCAAACCTAAGGGAACCGATACCTGTAGAAACTAAGGTATGTGTAGTACTTAGAATATCAGCTACAGGAACCTTTCAGATACCAACAGGAGACATGCTGGGGGTGTCACAGGCATCAGCACCCAAGATCCTACATCAGTTCCTGAATGCTTTTTTACAGCATGACGGTGACTACGTACATTTTCCTTATACACCTGAGGACAGAGATATAACTATACAGGATTTCTACAGTGTAGAACACTTCCCTGAAGTCCTGTGTGCCATAGACTGCACACACATCGAGATCAAAACACCACCTGGGGAACAAGGATGGTATACATAAAGAGAAAGGGCTTCCACTCCATTAACTGTCAGGTAATATGTAATGCTAAGGGACTCATTTTGCATGTGTGTGCTGGCAAACCTGACAGTTACCACAACTTCCATATCTGGCACAATTCTCAGTTCTACCAAAGGTTTTCTAGTGGGGGTATCCCACAAGGTCATTTACTGGGTGATGCAGGGTATGCACTTGCACCATGGCTAATGATGCCCATCAGAAATGCACACACACATCCACCAAAGAAGGCTATAATGAGGCACATGCTCAAACAAGAAATACCATACAGTATGTGTTTGGGCTGTACACGTCATGCTTCCAGTGCCTAGATACATCAAGGGGAGCCCTGAAGTACAATCCCTGAACTTGTGGTGAAATTTTCACTGTCTGTACTATTATCCTGAGAAGACAGCTTCAGAAGGAACACCAAGGGGAAGGGGCACACATCCCACCACCACTGGCAAAGACACCATAGCCACACACAGGTGAGGAGTCAGAAGGGGAACCACCAGCCTCTGTGGGTGTTGGTAGATGTAGGCATGCACAATATGCCCTCACCCTGGCCAATAAGCAATATATAGTGCACATGCTGACCACCTAAGCAGGTACAATTTTCATCCTATGAACACACATACAATAAAACTGATGCAATTCAGTGCTCACCTTACCCATGTAATGGCTGTGTACTACTAGCATCACACAGAATCAGCCCTGAATTAAAACACTTGTAACTGCTGGACTGTGAATACTGGCAGAGAAGAGTGAAGGCTGCCAGCCTAGCCAGATAGAATTGTGCAGCTAATTCTATCATTTGTAAATATGAATGTAACTACAGGCTTGTTGTCTTAAATGTAAAGAAATACTGTTACATGTGGAACTGGAAATAAATCTGACAACAGTGCACTCTACTGACCAAATTAAAGCCTGTGGTGACCCTTTGAAGTGGACAGTGGTGCCGAAAAGTCTAGATGAAGAAATTCTTTCTATTGTTTTAACCAAGAGTTAAATTGCTAGATTTAAACATGCAAATGTATTTTAATGCTCTGTCCCTGACCAGCTGCAAGATAACAAAAGGGAGATGTTAAAAATGTAAATGTAGTTAATGTATAGCCTGGGAACACCAGAAAAGTGTAAAAAGATGATGTAAAGTTTATCAGAACTGCAATAGCAATTTAAACAGAGAGAATCAGAAGGCATTAAGTATTTTTGTCTGGATCATCCAACTCAGCACTCTGCCTGTTGTCTTATGTAAGTTATCTGAGACTTGTGTTTTCTTTTAGATTAGCTAGGAACTATAACAATTAGACTAAGTGTTTTTCTGTGATGTCAGAACTGTACTACTGATTTATTTTAAGTATTTTTGTGTGATCTCTGAACTCTCTTAACTAGCACTGACTGTGTACTACAAAGTATTGTCTTGTTGTTTTTATTATTTATTATTAAATATTTTAAAAACTTTTAACTGTGGTTATTTTGTGTAGAGATAATTTAAGCTCTTAAGAGTACTTGCATGACTTTGGTAAAACTGTACAAAGCCACTCTAATAGCTTTAGCCATGGGCTATACTACCAATTGGATAATAATATTGCACAGTAATAATTGGACACCCTTTTAAGGGCCTTTGGGTAGCTGATAATATTAACTGGGTGGTGGCTGCCGGTACTACCATATAGTCTGGGTAAAAGGGGCACAGCTGAAAAATCTGTGCCAGCCTTCCCCAGGAGTGTCTGTGTGGTTATATAAACTTATCTCAAAGTGTGTGTGTGTGTGTGTGTGTGTGTGTGTGTGTGTGTGTGTGTGTGTGTGTGTGTGTGTGTGTGTGTGTGTGTGTGTCAGCTACTTGGTCAGGGACATGAAGCACTGGTTGGACAGAGAGGATGATGAAGATTTTAGCTTGCCAAGCTAGGCTGAGGTCTGGACCCTATAGATGTGCCAGTGGGGAGTCTTATTGGGGACCTGGGGAGCAAGGGAGTGACCAGCCCCGGACCGACTATGATCTCTGTGTGGCCTTAAGGGAAATTGCACTTTAATGTGTGTATTTGTTATCTTTCCTCATATATGAGATGCCCTCTCTGGTGTTAGTGGTGAGGATTAAGGCTCCTTGATTGCTGGTCCTGGACACGGGCATCACATATTAATTGGTGGCAGTGGTTGGGATATCCATCACATATTAATTGGTGGCAGTGGTTTGGATATCCACCTCATATTAATAGTTTGGCAGCAGTGGGATATCCACATCACATATTAATTAGTTGGTGAATACTAATTGGCTTGTAGTGGTGTGGGTAGAGTGAATCCTGTAGCTTGTGTATAGTAAGCTTTGAAGCTGTTTTTTACTCTAAAACAGCCATGCAGTGAATACTCAGAGTTCAGATCACAATTGTTTTATTTCTTTTGTTAGCTTAGTTAGAGTGAGCAGGCAGCATGTCAGCAGAGGAGCATGGAAAGCTGACAAGGAGCCAGCTGGCAGAGATGTGCCAGGCTAGGGGACTGGTGCATGGAAACCTGATTAAGGAAGACCTGATTGCAGCCTTGGTTACAGCTGCATCAGAAAACAGCAATGAGGAAGACGATCAGACTGGCAGTGGAGATATAATACTCTCGGAGAATGGACAGCTCAACCTTTTTGCAGTGGACTTAAAAATCCAGCTGGAGCTAAAGAGACTTGAGTTGGAGACCAGGAGTGTGGAATTAGAAGCAGCTGAGAGGCTGAGGAGACTACAGGCTGAGGAGAACAAGAAACTGTTATGTCTGGAAGCTCAGGAAAAGGAAAGACAGAGGCAGCATGAGAAGGAGATGCTGACCCTTCACCAGAGTCAAGGAGGTAATGGGGAAGGGAGTAACTGGATCCCAGAAGCACAAAAGGTCAGTAAATTTCTTCTGCAGTTTAAAAAGGGGGATAATTTTGATAGTTTCATTCATATGTTTGAGAGGGTATGTAAACAGTATGAAGTTGACCAAGGGCTCTGGGTACGGTTCCTGACCCCCCTACTCCATGGTAAAGCTGTAACTGCTCAGTCCAAAATGTCTGACATTGCATGTTTTGATTATACTGCTGTAAAGAAATGCCTTTTAGAACTGTTTAGGCTAACACTTGAAATGTATAGGAAAATGTTTTGTGAGCACAGAAGCAAGGCAGATGAAAGTGTGTGTGAATATGTTGCTGAATTGAGCACTTATTTCCATAGGTGGGTGAGTGGATGTCAGGTCACCACTTTTGAAGGGCTGGCAGATCTTTTGGTGAGGGAACAAGCCCTTAGCACTTTGCCTGAGGACATGAGGATCTGGTTAGCTGATAGACAATGTGCTGCTTCAGATGAGTTGGGGAAGAAGGGAGACCTATACCTGGCAAGCAGGGCAGCCCTGCACAGGAAGGGGACCCCCAGTACTGCTCATGGGTCAAAAGGAACCCATGGTGGACAGCACAGACTGCCACAACAGAATCTGCCAGTAGCAGGGGAAGTCACTAGTCCAGGTACATGTCCAGGAGCTAGGATTAAATGTTTTGAATGCAACCAGTGGGGCCATGTGGCATACAGGTGTCCACAGAGGCAAGGTGGAGAACCAAGGGTGAGTGAGCCAGTAAGTGGGAAAGACAAAATGCCAATAGTAGGTTGTCTTGAGGCAACAGGGTACTACACTTCCATCCTACAGATGTCCTGAGAGGGAAAGATTTGGATGAGGCAGTACCATGTGCTTATGCAGTTTCATGTGGTCAGGCTATGAGACAAGCATGTGGGTCTGGTAGCCTAGGGAAGACCCAGGCAGACTGCATACCTGCAGCCAGGACTGGTTAGGTGGTTACTTCAGGGAGGGAGCTACTCTGTAGCAGTAAAACTGAAGGTGAGCCACAGCTGCTTGTGGGTACTGATGTTCCCTTGGACAGAGTGACTTCAAAGGTAGAGGTGAGTAGTAGTACCCAGGTTGACAGTGAGGCACAACTGTCAGAGGATGCCAGACTTCCTGTGGAAGGGGAGCTGGGAAGGGTTACAAGGAGAGAGTTGAGACAGGCTCAGCTCTCAGACCCTACATTGCAAGGCCTTATCGGGTAGCTAGGGAGGCACCTGATTCTCAGGGAAAGTGGAATCTGTATACTGTGACAAAAAGTTACTATACAGAGAGTGGACCCCTGAGGGAGGGCTAGAAGTTGAGAGAGCGCAGCAGTTGGTAGTGCCTAGAGCCTACCATCTGGTGCTTCTAGCCATAGCCCATGATATTCCCTTTGCAGGTCATATGGGCAAAAACGTACAAAGAGGCATATTATGCAGAACTTCTATTGGCCTGGAATTTCCAGAGATGTAACATGGTATTGCAGGACCTGTGAGCAGTGGCAAAAGGTAGGCAAGGCAGGAGACAATGTGAGAACTCCTTTGATGCCTTTGCCTGTGATTGAGGAGCCATTTCAGAGGGTAGCTATGGATATTGTGGGTCTTCTGAGTACCCCAGATTCCACAGGGAAAAAGTATATCTTGGTGGTAGTGGATTATGCTACACGACACCCTGAGGCAGTGGCTTTGTCCTTCATTGAGGCAGAGAAGGTGGCAAATGCTTTGTTAGAGATTTTCATCAGGGTAGATTTCCCAAAAGAAATACTGACTGACAGAGGTGCCAATTTCATGTCAGACCTGCTGGCTTGTCTGTGGGAGTCCTGTGGGGTGAAGCACATGAAGATCACCCTTACCATCCCCAGACTAATGGTCTTGTTCAGAGGTTAAACTCTACAATCAAGTTCATGCTACAGGCATTTGCAGATCAGTTTAAGAGAGAGTGGGACAAATATTTGCCCCATCTGTTGTTTGCTTACAGAGAAGTTCCCCAGGAATCCACAGGTTTTTCCCCCCTTGAGTTGCTGTATGGGTATAGGGTGAGGGGACCTCTAGATTTAATTTCAGATGAGTGGTAAGGTGAGTGCGAGTCTCACAAGGAGTCTGTTGTGGCATACGCCCTAAACCTCAGCACAAGGCTCAGGGAACTCATGGGCTTGGCTCAGGAGAGCCTGGCAGAAGTCCAACAACAGAAAAAGGTGTGGTATGATGGGAATGCTCGAGCTAGAGAGTATGCTGTGGGGCAGCAGGTAATGGTTCTCATTCCTGTCAGACACAACAAGTTGCAAGCATCTTGGAAGGGTCCCTACAAGGTGGTAAGAAAGGTAAGTGATATTAACTACATGGTGGAACTGCTAGGCAGATAGCAGGGGCACAAATTGTTCCATGTTAACATGATGAAACCTTATCATGATAGAGAGGCCCTTGTGCTGAGCATTTGCAGTGGATTGCAGGAGGAGTCTGAGGGAGAGCTTGGGAGTGATCTCCTCAGTGAGGCTCGGGCTGAAACCTCAGGGGAAGAGGTAGCAGTGTCCCAGCACCTATCTCCTACCCAGGTTCATTTAATCCAAGCAGTGTTGCAAGAATTTAGCGACATGTTCACTGGGAAACCAGGGTGCACCTACCTGGTGCAGCACCAGGTGGATACAAGACACCAAAGGCCTATTAGGCAGGCCCCTTATAGGGTACCTGACAGAGTCAGAAAGACCCTGAGGGAGGAGGTACAGGAGATGTTGAAGCTAGGGGTGATTCAAGAGTCCAACAGTCCCTGTGCCTCCCCAGTGGTGCTGGTACCAAAGAAGGATGGCAGCACCAGGTTCTGTGTGGACTACAGGAAATTAAATAGTCACACAGAGTCGGATGCTTACCACATGCCTAGGACAGATGAGGCCCTACAGCAGCTGGGTAGGGCTAAGTATCTTACAACCATTGATCTTACCAAGGGTTACTGGCAGGTACCCTTGACTCCCAGTGCTAGACAGAAGTCAGCCTTTGTGACTCTTTTGGCTTGTATGAGTTCAAAAAGATGCCCTTTGGGATGAAGAATGTCCCAGCGACTTTCCAGAGGCTGGTAGATAATATCCTAGTAGGAGTAGAAGGGTTTGCCCTTGCTTACCTAGATAATATTGCCATCTGCAGCCATTCCTGGCCAGCGCACCTTCAGCATGTCAGGGAGGTGATGGGCAGACTACAAAGGGCAGGGGGGGCCATTACACCGAGCAAATGTCAGGTGGATATCACGGAGGTCTCCTACCTAGGATATAGAGGGGGAGTGGTAAGATAAGGCCAGAACATGCCAAAGTGGAAGCCATTCAAGTATGGCCTGCACTAACTAAAAAGCAGGTGAGGGTATTTTAAGGGACATCAGGGTACTACAGAAAGTTTGTCCCCAGTTATCGTACCATAGCTGCTCCCCTCAAAGACCTGACAAGAGAAACAGGCCAGATAAGGTAGTGTGGACCCCAGCATGTGAGCAGGCATTCCAGAAGCTTAAAGAAGCTTTGGGAGTACCCCCTGTGTTAGCCAGTCCAGATTAAAGCAAATAATTTGTTGTGCAGGTGGATGATTCAAACAATGGGGTGAGGGCTGTACTTAGCCAGATTTCTTCAGAGGAGGAAGAGCACCCAGTGATTTATCTCAGTCGTAGGCTCCATCCCAGGGAGGAATGCTATGCAGCTGTAGAAAAGGAATGTCTAGCCATAGTGTGGGCACTGCAAAAACTTCAGCCTTATCTGTATGGAAGGAAATTCACTGTTATAACAGATCACAACCCCCTAATATGGTTAAACAGAGCCAGCCAACAAAATGCCAAGTTGCTAAGATGGAGCCTGGGGTTGCAAGCATATGATATGTCAGTGCAGCACTGCAGTGGGAGTAGCAATGCCAATGCAGATGGGCTCTCAAGACAGGGAATGGGATAAGGATACTCTTATAGACCTAACCCTCTCAAGTGGCGTTTCTCAAGGGTCATTTGAAAAACTAGCTTGAGTTCTCTGGCGGGGGGGGGGGTGTGAAGACTGGTAGAGAAGAGTGAAGGCTGCCAGTCCAGATAGAATTGTGCAGATAATTCTATCATTTGTAAATATGAATGTAACTACAGGCTTGTTGTCTTAAATGTAAAGAAATACTGTTACATGTGGAACTGGAAATAAATCTGTCAACAGTGCACTCTACTGACCAAAGTAAAGACTGTGGTAACCCTTTCAAGTGGACAGTGGTGTCGAAAAGTCTAGATGAAGAATTTCTTTCTATTGTTTTAACCAAGAGTTAAATTGCTAGATTTAAACATGCAATTTTTTTTTATTGCTCTGTTCCTGACCAGATGCAAGATAACAAAAGGGAGATGTTAAAAATGTAAATGTAGTTAATGTGTAGCCTGGGAACACCAGGAAAGTGCAAATATATGATGTAATGTTTATCAGAACTGCAATAGCAATTTAAACAGAGAGAATCAGAAGGCATTAAACATTTTTGTCTGGATCATCCAACTCAGCACTCTGCTTGTTGTCTTATGTAAGTTATCTTAGACTTGTGTTTTCTTTTAGATTAGCTAGGAAATATAAAGGGGTAGCCACGGTGGTGCAGCGGTTAGCATTGCCGCCTCACAGCAAGAGGTTTTCCAGTTTGATTCTCGGCTGGGGTGCCTTCTGTGCAGAGTCTGCATGTCCTTTGTGTGGGTTTCCTCTGGGTGCTCCGGTTTCCTCCCACATCCCAAAGACATGCAGTAGGTGGATTGGACACTCTAAATTGGCCTTAGGTGTGAGTGTGTGTGCCTTCTGTGGAAGATTGGGCACCAGGCTGGCAACTCGACACTGTAAAACTCCACTGCCAATCATGAGCAGACAGATGATCCGCTGTGGCGACCCCTAACCTAAGCCGAAAGAAGAAGAAGGAACTATAAAGATTAGACTAAGTGTTTTTCTGTGATGTCAGAACTGTACTATTGATTTATTTTAAGTGTTTCTGTGTGAGCTCTGAACTCTCTTGACTAGCACTGACTGTGTAGTAGAAAGTATTGTCTTCTGGGTTTCCTTATTTATTATTAAATATTTTAAAAACTTTTAACTGTGGTTATTTTGTGTAGAGATCATTTAAGCTCTTAAGAGTACTTGCATGCCTTTGGTAAAACTGTACAAAGCCACTCTAATAGCTTTAGCTGTGGGCTATACTACCATTTGTGGATAATAATATTGCACAGTAATAATTGGACACCCTTTTAAGGGCCTTTGGGTAGCTGATAATATTAGCTGGGTGGTGGCAGCTGATACTACCATATAGTCTGGCTAAAAGGGACACAGCTGGAGAACCTGGGCAAGCCTTCCCCAGGAGTGTCTGTGTGGTTGTATAAACTTATCTCAAAGTGTGTGTATGTCAGCTACGTGGGCAGGGACATGAAGCATTGGTTGGACAGAGAGCGTGTTGGAGATTTTAGCTTGCCCAGCTAGGCTGAGATCTGGACCCTATAGCTGTGCCAGTGGGGAGTCTTATTGGGTACCTGGGGATCCAGGGAGCGACCAGCCCCAGACTGTTGACTGTGATCTCTGTGTGCTTTTAAGGGAAATTTACTTTACTGTGTGTATTTGTTATCATTTCCTCATATATGAGATGCCCTCTCTGGTGTTAGTGGTGAGGACTGAGGCACCTTGATTGCTGGGCCAGGGCATGTGCATCACATGGACATTAAAAGGTAAGTGATGAACCTGGAACAGGAACATAAATGGCTGAGAACACAAATAAATAGAAGAGCATTGCATACTGTTACTTGTTAATGCACCTAAGTAGAAGGTGTGTGAATTTTACAGCAATGACATCAATATGTGGCAGGACTGACTTATGTCAATAGATGTCTGCTCTTTATCAACTAATAGGCCTCATGCAGCAAATATATACACAAAACAAAAACAGGCACGAAATCAGTAAAACTTTCAAAAGAGCATCATAAACACATATCACTAAGCACTCAGTCAGCTATGGACTCTGTGCATCAAACAAAAGATTTTATGTAGCCCTGAATCCAAAAAAAAAATAAGGTGATGGCACAGTTAACATCATTTGCACAGGGTGGGGGCAGGAAGACAAGGCTGAAACCAAAGGTAGTGAGTGCATGTGAGTAAGAAAGTCAGACAGGAAATTTAGGGTCGCTATCACTTCATCGAAATCTCAGTTTAGCAAATCCCTATTTATCGAACCCAATTGAGCGAAAGCTCACTTCAATGAATGTTCGTTTCAACGAACTTTCACACAGGGAAAAAAAATAGTCGGTCAGCTAGTAGCCATACAAAAAAACTTCAAAGTCTTAAACTCAGCTAAGTAGGGGGCTGTGTCCCCTATGCCCCAACTAAATATACCAATTCAGAGATTGCACTACAGTGGGGAAAAGGGCATATTCCTGATGATGGCCGACTAGCTTCATTTCCCTGTGTGAAAGTTCGTTGAAACAATCATTCGTTGAAGTGAGTTTTTGCTCAACTGGGGTTGATGAAGAGGGATTCCCTAAATTGAGATTTCAATGAAGTAATACAGACTGGACATTTAGACAAATTATCAAATGGCCAATGAGACATAATGAGCTGCAAACCTTGTGAATGATCTATGTACATGTTATGTGTGCGTCTGTATAGGCACTCAAGGTGAAATGTGTGTGTGAGTGTCTGCAAGAACACAGCAAAGCTCTGTGCTAGCTCTACATACTGACATGTTGGACAGGTGTGAGCCATGCATGATAGAGGTAACAGTTCATTATTGTCTCCCCTGACTGGGAGAACTGGCTCTGCTAGGAATTGCACTGGCACGTTCATGCCCATAGTCAGATGTGCTGCTGCTACCTGAACGTGACTGATGTCTGCTGGACGAGATCTCCTCATGAGAATGCCCAAGACCACAATCCCAAGGATTACCACGTCTTGGTGTAGACACCTCAACCACTGACAGAGCAGTGGAAGTAGTGACACTATGAAAGCATGGTCAGGCATGGCCACATTGGCTAAAAGCAGATGATGATGCTGACCTATATCCATGTGGATGCTTTCCCCCTCCCAGCAGATGTTCCATCACAGAAACTGCCTGTTCCATTGTATCATTCACCCAATCCATTGAATCAGCTGCATGGCAGAGGCAGTCACACACATCAGCCTGTGCCACATCTACAACCCTAACCATGCCCTTGGAGTACCTAGTGGAATGTGCCTGCACCTCCATGATGGCCATAAACATATGTCAAGTGGCACGCAATGACCCACCAAGATCAGGTGGAGGGTGGACAGCACTCCTCCTCTGAGCATCCCTAGTAACCATCCTGTGACCTCACCCACACTCTGGTTATGCCCAGAGTCAACCAACACTTAAGCTGCATTAACCACACTACCCTGGTAAAGTGTGTCACCCTCCACCTGTCCAATATCTGAGGGCTCAGAAGAATAGTTATGCGTAGGCCTACTGACTGTGTCTGACGGAAATACAGGGGATGGCTGAATGTCAACCTCAGTGTCAGATTCAACCTCTGCATCCCCCAACTGTGCTTCTGTTTGGCTATCATCATCATCAGAGTTTGCTGATACTCTGACATCAGGTGGTAAGAGTCCTACACTTCCACTGTCAGAATCACCTGTGATAATAAGTAACACATAGAAAAGACATTAATACTACACTAAATTATTTAAATCAATTTATATGATAACAAACTAACACTGGTCCCTGTACTGCAGATGGTAAAGTAATACACAACACTCATTACACCCACCCCACACATACAGAGAAATGCATATATCTGCCAAATTGTCATCAATAATGCAAAAAAAAAATGTTTTGCTTACCATGTGCAGATGACTCCACGCTTGGTAGGGAGGATGGTCCTAGAAGAAATTAAGTGAGATAAGGATACAAGTTCAACAACACAATTGTAATAACACAGGGGAACAGTGACTATACAATTGTATATATGTCCATTAAAAATTGTTTTAACTGAAACCTGGCTGACATGTCCACCAACAGCCCATTGTAATGAACAAGTGTGTCATATAAGTCTACTGATTTATCATTAGGTTCATAAAAAAAAATTACAGGAGTTATTTCTTAAATTTTTATATATTTTACTATACAATTAAATCTAAAACTTGCTATATATTAGCTTACCTGGAACCTCCTCCAGGGACATAGTTGTCCACCATACACATCAACATTGACATCAGTCATATGTTGCTGTGCAGTTTCCACTAAGCTCTCTGGATCTCTGACAGTGGACAGGAACTCTTCATTTGGTGTCATTAAGGGCTTGGTAGAAGCCCACCCAATAGCCAGCTGTTCACAGGCAACTGCAACTGTTCTCCTCTGGGGTGATGACATCATGTCAGTGGCCCTATGATGCACTTGATCATAAGTCCTGGTATGACCCTCTACTGCATTGATATTGTTCACTAACAGGTTCCTAATCTGCATTCCATCAGCCATATCCCCATGTCATCTCTCAAGCAGAAAGGCGCCATGGCACCTGAATGCCTGCACTATTACATCATTTTCAGACTCAGTAAAAGGGGGTTATGTGGATTTGTACACTTTTATGCCATAATCCTATGTGACATAAAGCAGCGTAGGATACAACCCATAAATATAACCTAACTATATTCCTGCTTACATGCATGCATCTCTTTCAACATTAAACACTGGAAACAAACATTTCAGTTATTAAAATTGAAGGTTATGAGGTTGTACCACATCATGCTCACAGTCAAAGCAATGTTTGATCCACACCAAGGAATACCACATTAGTAATATATCAATTCCACTGAAATATCAGGATGACTACACATTTACAAGATAAAAGCACTTGAAACATGTTTTTGTTGCAGCAGCACACAGATTGTAGGTGCCCCCCACCTCCAAACAACAAACAGATCAAGATTTGTACAAACCAATGAATACCACATAATTCAATTGGTATATATGCTTTCAACATAATTCTCACAATGTGTACACATTTACAACAGAACAGCCAACTTATGATTGCCAGTCATCCCTCACTGTGTCCACCACCCCTCTGGAGTGATCTTTGGGCCATCTGAGAAGCATAACACCTGTGTCACTGACACATACATCATCATTTCTCTGCAATAAATAGAAGATTGTAAAATACAATTTTAACAATAATACTTGTGATGACATTGAATAACCTGTCTATCTGAGAAATGTAAATGCCTGCCAAAAATGCTTGTGCCAACAGTAAAGATAAGAAGTGCATACAGATAAAAGATCCATTTTCTTCTGGATATATAAATAGATTTTAACATGTTACAACACCTAGAATTTGCCTGAATAATGCAAGCATACCTTAGCAAATGCAGAAGACTTCTCTGCAGATTAATCACCTTCAAAGGAATAGCAACCTTCTGTTTTGTCCAAATACACAAGTCTCCTCACCTTCAACTTCCTTAGCTACATGGTTACTTTTTATAGTGTATATTCAGGTGTGTGTGTGTGTGTGTGTGTGTGTGTGTGTGTGTGTGTGTGTGTGTGTGTGTGTGTGTGTGTAGCACTCCTGGTAAACATGTTGAAACCCATATCACATACAATCGGTAGATCATGGTTCAAGTTTCACTTTTTTAATGGTAAAAGCTAAGAACTATTTTTTACAGTGATAATGTATTTTGGCCTTTGCTTGTCTCATTCACATGTTGCTCACTAGTGCACAAACACGTCGTACTACATAAATGGATAAATAAAAAAAGATACATTGTTACTTCTTTTGCCTTCCATTGTGCAGACATTCTAAGCGGTGTTGAGCGGTGGTCCGCATGCATACACAATACTTACAGTTCCAAAACACTTGCAGACAATAAAGAGACATGGTCAGTTTAAAAAAAGATACGTTACATGTGTGGTCTTCCAGTTTGCAAACACACCAAGAGGAGATGTGTGGCACTCAGCACTCATAAACAGTAACAAGTGTAAAAAATGCAGAGGATGCCTTACTTTCTCTGTGTCAACAAGGGTAAGTTCATGGCCCCAGTACTGCTGAATCAGGGTTCTAATCCAGTAAGCTCCAAGTTTTACTAATGCTGTTCCACGGTAATTTATATAAAAATAATTATACATAAAAATAACTATGTATAGCAGGTGGACTGTGCATACACATGATATCATATATATTATGGGTATAAGTGTAGTTACGGTTCTACAATTAAATATTTATTTTCTGAACTGTCATGTCACACACATACATGTGTGTCTACATAACTAATGAGCATGTCTGACAAACATGTCTTCTGTGGCATGAGCACTCTGGACAGTAATGAATGTAAAAAATACACCTGTGGCCTATCTTACCTGTGGCAACTGATGTAAGCTCATGGCCATAATACAGGTGAGCCACGGTTCTAATCTAGTATATACCAATTTTTATTAAGGATGTTCCACTCAATTTTTAATAAAAATAACAATATAAGGATAAATATACTCAACAATACCTATGTATAGCAATGAATATCATATGAATTATATATGTGACAGGGAATCCTGACAATTATGTTTCTGTAATTAAAAAATTCTCTTCTGCCCTAGGATGGACTTCATACTTCAGTGATAGTCATATACACAACTCATGTGGCACACGTCTAGCAAGAAAACTGAATTGTAGTATGTGTTCTAACCCAGAACTCAGAAATCTTTCCTGAAAGTAATACAACTATAAGCATTCACAGTATATTTTCACACATTACCCCTGCATCATATATGACAATACATAAACCAGGGCCTTTGTCAGGTCACACGCATATGGTTAACTTAAGTGTAGCATCACTCAATCTTTAACGTGTATATAATTAATGAGCATATTTGACAAATACTTCTTCTGTGGCAATGAAGAAAGAAAACCTATGTTGAAAAATATGCAGCCTTAATTTTTACTTAGGTTTGAATCCCACATTGTACAAATTACTTTTATCAGTGTGTAAGGCCACACAAAATATGTATCAAGTCATCAGAATTCATAAACCCCACCTCATCCATTAAAAGTCAAGTCATTTAAGAGGTATAGCAACAGACAAGCCATAAATTAATGTCAACTGTCACATTACCCTACCTATTTCATAAACTGCCTTCTTCTTTGTTTGGCAGTGTTGCTCTGTGGGCACCATTATGCAAATGCAGTGGGCTTCATTGTGTGTTTTTTTTTTCATACTAGTAATAAAACACGCTATCACGAGTTGGCAGGGAAAACACTTTGTTGTTGGATGACCTATGCAGACATGGCATGGAATATAAAGTCTAGAGGACTCCTTGTAAAGTGCCACAGCCATAGACTGCTGCAGGGAACTCTACCTAGTCTCAATATAAATCAGAGGATTGGAACAGTCTTGCTAAGACTGTCTCCAGTGGCATTCCATGCACTGGGGAACAATGTAGGCATAGGATCAGTGAACATCTTAGTGCTATAAGAACTAAAAGAATTTCTAATGCGCTCTGCAAACATACAATGACCCATGTCACTGCTAAATTTCAATTCACAATCATTGATAAAATTCAAGGACATAAATCTAACAAAGCAGGTTGGCATTCTATACTAAATAATAAAGAATCTGGTTGGATTGTCAGGCTGGGGGCTCTGTTTAAGCCCGTCCTTAATGAATTAAGTTAATTCTGGCATATACCAATCAGCTTTGAATATGGTTTAATGTAATACTATTTAAATGTGTAATGGATTCATGTGAGCTAATGCACTGACAAATGCTGTAAGTTTTGCTGAAACTGGTATGCTGTTTTTGTTGTTTTGTCACATTAAATTCCAATTCCATCTACCTCCCGAATGGTGCTGGACTTTTTTTGGTGCTTTTGAATTCATTTGGTTTGGTCTGTGCACCCTGTCTCACTTGCGTGGGGTTGAGTATGGTTGCAGTATTGTTTTCCACACTGGAGACTCCTTGGTGGAGATAGGATGGATTTGTGGCTTTACAATCTTTGGATTATACTTTGAATTTTCTACACATTTTATATTTGCCTCATGTCTTGGTTATCCTGGTTATGGGTATAATTTATTGGACTTAGTTGGCCTTAATGAACTTGTTACAAACTTGGCATTTGCTGCTGGCACTACATGAATGGGTTTCTATCTGTGTGCCGAACAAGGTAACTGCGTTTTTCATCTATAACATAGGCTGAAACTATAATAATTGTCTCATTACAAAAATATATAAAGCTACGGTGTCAAAGGGCTTGTTTGAAGGGCATGGACACTTAGTATTATATTACAACCTGATTCGGATCTCAATAAAATAACTGGATATATATATTTTTAGACTTATTTGGCCCTAGGTACGTGCTGGATATTTGTTATTTACTGCTGGTAGTACGTGGTTTTGATCTGCATACTGAACAAGGCAATAGTGCTTTCTATTTATAATACAGGTTAAAACTACATTATTTATCTCGCCATAAAAACGCAAGAAGTTATGTTACAAAAGGGCTTGCTTAATGTTTAATGGCTACGCATTCATATTAAGGACATGGACACTTGGGACTACATTACAATCTGACTCTGATCCCTATATGTCAACTACTTAGTGAGTTAACATCTAAAGCAATTTTTTTCGAAGAATGTTGGTAAGGGGCTTGACGAAAACATTTGCTTGAGTCTTTACCTTTACAGAAGAAGAAGCTATGATTTTAAGGGGCAGTCTGGTGGATTATGTGATCACACTTAGGTGAACAGGACTCAGAACCATTGGGTCTTGGCAAGTAAACTGTTCAATTATTTGGAGTTTTAAGTTTTCGGAAACATTCTATGCCTTATGAGTGCGGGCCTATGAACATTATTTTGCAACAGGGAGTTTTTCTTGTTCAGGGTGGACTTTAGGGGATTGCTGGATGTATATGTTGTCAATCAGCCTTCTGGATATACTAGGTGGGGAAGATTGTTGATGCATTTTATGACTGTGTCATATGAACGGTTTCTATTTGGTGAGCCATTCTTTAGATGAATGCCATCTTGTAACAGAGATTGGTGAACATAACGGCTTCATTACTTGGGAGTGGGGTCCATTTTGGATTTACAAAAATTGTGTTGACTGACTAATCCTATATTTGTTTGATTAGGAATCACATCCTTGTTTAGAAAGTACAGTTTTGTACCTACCATAAATGTAGATGTTCGAGGATCCACATTGCTGCAGTCCTAACTATTGGGTAGTCCGCTGTCCAGTCGGCCTGAATACCAAAGTATATGGCTGACGTCGGTCAGGGCGCATTAGACTGACGTCAGTACGTCAGGGTACTAATGCGCATGACCGACGTCATATCCTCAGTCTTTTCTTGCCCCAGATGTCAGAAGACCCTGAAAAGATAAGGCCAAAAACCAAAAACTCCCAACATACCTGCACCAAAATATATGTACAATATATACAAAATCAGCAGAATATAACCTCACCTACACAACCACCCCTAAACACAGAGGGGAAGGAGGGAGGGTAAATTGGACTGCAGCAATGTGGATCCTCGAACATCTACATTTATGGTAGGTACAAAACTGTACTATGTTCTTCATTCCACATTGCTGCAGTCCTAACTATTGGGTAGAATCCCAAAGCAGAGGTAAGGGAGGCTGGCAAATCATAAGGAAACAGGAACTGACAACATGCCTTGCAAAATAGCTGTGGCAAAACCAGCCCTAGACTTAGAGTAGAGAGGAAGGTGATAATGCTTAGAGAAAGTATGCACTGAACTCCAAGTAGCTGCCTCCAAAATATCCTTTGTTGCCACCTTAGAAATGCTGTTGAAGTGGCAGTAGCCCTAGTGGAATGAGGCCTAATCCCAGCTGGAATCTCCTTGCCATGATGGGAATAACAAAATGCAATGCAACACCCAATCCACCTAGAAATAGTTTGTTTTGACACAGGCTTGCCCTGCGAACTCAAAGCAAAAGAAACAAACAACTGCTGAGACTGCCTAAAATCCTTAGTCCTGCTCAAATAATAACGCAATTGCCTGTGTACATCTAAAGTGTGCAAAATCTTTTCCCCTTTATTTTGGGGATCTGCATAAAAAGTAGGCAAATGAATAGTTTGGTTTAAAGCCACACTAGAAACCACCTTAGGCATAAAGGAAGGATTAGTGCGTAAAGATACCCTAAACTTATGAAAAAACAAAAAAGGCTCCACTGCCATAAGTGCCTGCAACTCAGAACCCCTTCTTGCAGAAGTAATGGCCAACAAAAAGCAGTCTTCCATGACAAGTATTTCAATTCAGCAGTAGGGCTCAAAAGGTTGTAGAGTAAGTTTCTCCAACACAAAATTGAGATCCCAAGCAGGAGTAGGAGCTCTCGTGGGGTCTTATATTCTTTGCCCTCTAAGAAATTGCTTGAACAAAGGATGAAAACAATGGTGGGTCACAATCATAGTGAGCTGAAATTGCTGCAGCATGAATCTTAATGGAAGAGAAAGACAAACCTTTGTCCAATAATTCAGTAAGATATTGAAGAGCCACACTCAAATTTGGCTCAGAAATCTCCAAATTGTTTGCTGCACTCCAAAATAAAAATCTCTTCCATTTTTCTGCGTACACTTTCCTTGTACTAGGTCTCCTGGCTTCCATAATCACATTTAAAACTTGTTGAGGAAGCTGAGACCTGCTGTCTTTCAAAACAGAATATGCCAGGCTGTTAGATGAAGAGAGTGAAGCTTGACATTGAGCAGGTGACCTTCCCTCTGAGACAACAGGTGTGGAATCAAGGGTAAAGGCCATGGAGGCTTCCTTACCAGACTCCTCAGTAATGGGTACCAGTGCTGCCGAGGCCAATCTGGAGCTATTAAAATCATCCTTGGCTTGTCTTGTCTGACCTTTAGAAGCACCTTTGGAAGAAGAGGCAGAGGTGGAAACGCATACACATGAAGAT
Organism: Protopterus annectens; assembly: GCF_019279795.1. Classification (NCBI taxonomy): domain Eukaryota; kingdom Metazoa; phylum Chordata; order Ceratodontiformes; family Protopteridae; genus Protopterus; species Protopterus annectens. The sequence goes on along the minus strand of NC_056727.1, from coordinate 963,046,126 downwards.
TTTTCCAACTGAAAGAAAGAGCATCCACTTTCCAAGCTGTGTGATGAAAACTCTTTGTGCAAAACTTTGGCAGCTGGTGGTTTAGTGGAGAAGCGAACAGATCTATGTCTGGAGTTCCCCATGACACTGTCAATTTTTGAAATACATGAAGATCCAGTTTCCACGCGTGGGGATCCATGATTTGTCTGCTTAACACATCTGCTAAGGAGTTCTGTGCTCGGCAGAAACCTTGCCTGAGGAGTCAGTTTCAAGCTTAGCACAGGCTCCCATAAAATCATTGCTTGCCTGCACAATGGGTAAGAATGTGTTCCCCTTGTTTGTTGATGTACCACATGACAGTTGTGTTGTCTGTTAGAATCAACACCTGCCCTGGAAGAAGTAATTCCTTGAAAGCCATTAATGCAAACTGGACTGCTAACATCTCTTTCATGTTGATATGTAGATGCTGTAGTCTGGCAGGCCACTTGTCTTGTATCCACTTTCCATTTAGATGAGCTCCCCAAGCAATGTCTGAGGCATCTGTCGTTAGAATCTGACTCGCCTCTGGCGGGTCACAGAGAGTCCCTTGTTTAGGTGACATTCCTGAGCCCACCACAAAATTCCTTTTGAATGCAAGGTATTATTTGAATGACAGTGTCCAAATCCTGGCAGTGCTGTGTCCATACATTTTGAGATACCATTGTAGCTTCCTCATATGCAGTTTGGCATTGGGAAGCACCAGAATACAAGATGCCATGAACCCTAAGGCTTGAAGGACTGTCCTTGCAGTCAGCCCGGACTGAAGAGATAGGTGATGGAAGTAACTGGAAAGATTCTTTTGTTTGTCCGGGGTTAAAAGGCCATCTGGGCTGCTGTATTCAGTCTCACACCCAGAAAGCACATGTCTTGAGAGGGTACTAGACTGGACTTTATTTCGTTCACAGAATACCCTAGGCATCTTAGCACTGCTATGACATATTCCAGATGCTGTAGAAGGTCTTCCTTTTCTTGAGCCAGAATCAGGCAATCGTCCAAGTAAGGGTAGATTTGAATCCCTTTTAGCCTGAAGTAAGCTATTACTGGAGCCAGAACCTTTGTGAATACTCTGGGCGCAGTAGATAAGCCAAAGGGCAATGCAGAGAACTGATAATGAGAACTTCCAGCTCGAAAACGCAGATACTTTCTGCAACTTAATCTTATAGGCACATGAAGGTAAGCTTCCTTGAGATCTAAAGTTACCATCCAGTGATCTTTGCCCAGTAGAGGTAAAAGCTGTTGTAACGTCAACATTTTGAACTTGGGAATGTCCAGATAAGTGTTGAGGATAGATAAATCCAAAATTGGTCTCCACGTGTTCCCCTTCTTCGGTACTAGGAACAGGCGAGAATAAAATCCTAGGCCTCTTTCTGGCACAGGAACTGGCTGAATGGCCTCTATTTGGAGTAACAGAGAAATTTGCTTGTGCGCCTCTTGTTTTTGTAGAGGAGGGATGTCTGGCATGCCTTTGAAAGGAGGCAAGGTATGGAAATAAAACCTGTAACCGTGGTGAATGATATCCAGAACCCATCTGTCTTGGGTAATTAAATCCCAATTTTCTTTGAAAAGAGATAGCCTTCCTCCCAACGGTGCTGCCAGGCGAGAATGAACTGGCAGCTGAAAAGGCAGGTCATTGGGTCTGCTTACGAAAGGACTGACCCCTGCCCTCCCCAGAAGTCTGAGCAAGGGAACTCCCTGTCCTAGGCCTAAAAGAACCCTGAGTTCTGCCCCTACCACGTCTAGACCTACCCCTAGACTGGGAATCATAAGCAGGAAAAGTCCAACCCTTAGCAGGCCAATTTCTACTAAACTTCGGAGGCTGCACCTGTAAAAAATCTTTAACAGTTTGCATAGATTTAGCCTTGTCCTCCATTTTCTTCAAAACTGCTTCCACAGGCGAACCAAACAACACATCAGACTGCAAAGGAGCATCCAAAATCCTTGTCTTAACATGCTCAGCTAAGTTCTGATCTCTCAACCAGGCGTGCCTCGAAGAACAGAACCAGTGGCAGCCACCCTGGAGGAGGCCTGCACAGCATCAAAACCACATTGCAAGGAATGTTTACCCACCTGTTCAGACACATGAACTAAATCCTGCAACTCTTTACAGTCAATACCTTCCGCCAGAGCATCCACCTTAGATTTCAACTGTGAAAGAAGATAATTCTGATATTTTAACATGTGAAACTGACAATTCAACGCCCTCATGGCTAAAGTGGAAGAAGTATACACTTTCTTTCCCCATCTATCCAAAGCCCTTGCCTCTTTATCAGGAGGACAGGATTTTAACAACTGAGGCCTTTACACCTTTAGGCCCCTGAGAGACAGTTTCGGGTCTGCCCTAGGACTCTTAAAAGATACTTATGAGCTTCAGGCACCCTATAATACCTATCCGGTTTAACTGGGGCAGGAGGCAAAGAATCAGGATTCAGGGAAGCCTCTGCAAAAACATCTTCCACCACATTCAAAACCGGAGGTATAGCTAAAGGCCTATGCTGGGGTAAAACAAGAACTCCTAAGCCTTTTCCTGGAATCAGAGAAATCTTGGTCTTCCCATTTAAAATGCTCCCTCATGGAATGCAAAGTCTCTGAAAATGAAAAATCCTCAGGAGGAGAAGCTGAAGGAGTAGAATCATCCACATCAGAATCAGAATAAGTAGGAACTCCTGCAAGTCTTCAGCCGAAGACTCAGAAGCCTCGAGCATTGCTCAAAACTCTCAAGCTCAGGTTCCACCCTAGGCCTCTTATCAGGAGGGGCATAGAACCCCTTATCATAGTAATCAAATCTTCTGCCATTTTAAGCATATGTTTCTTAGGCAAAGACCCTGAAGCACTAGGAGAAACCCCCACTGAAGCAAAACTTGACCTGCCCTTAAGGAAGCCTTGGGAACAGAAGGGAGGCCCTAACCACCTTAGGAAGTGAGGGAAGAACAGCCACCTGAGAAGCCCCTCAGCCTGGCCTACTTCCTGAGAGGAAACATCCTGTAACAGTAAAGTCTCTCCTGAGACTCCAAAGAAACACCTGGCAAAACCTCCGGCTCCACTGAGCCTCTAAAGAACCGACGTCTGGGACTGTCGGTTCTTCCCCTAGGCTTTGCTGTTTTGTCCTTGCGTTTTAGCGAAGCCGCCGGAGCATCCGACGGCATTTTATAGTTACAACGCTTCCCAAACACTAACCTGGCACAGTCTAACCTTCTTTTAATAGTGCGTTTGTTAAATCTAGCACAAGAACGGCATCCAACAACGCCGTGCTCAGGCCCTAAACAAGGTATACACAAAGTATGGTAATCCCTATGAGGTATCTGTTTCCCACAAGAAATACAGTTATTCACTTTTTCTGACATCCGGTTAAATACTGAGGCAAGAAAACCAAAATATTCCCCACGGGTACTTAGCCAACTTTGATTCGGTCTGAAACTCTGACTTCAGAAATTTTCAGAACGCCAACCTGCACTCGCAAAATTGCTTCTGCATCGGACCATGCGGCAAAAAAGACTGAGGATATGACGTCGGTCATGCGCATTAGTACCCTGACGCGTCAGTCTAATGCGCCCTGACCGACGTCAGCCATATACTTTGGTATTCGGGCCGACTGGACAGCGGACTACCCAATAGTTAGGACTGCAGCAATGTGGAATGAAGAACATCTCTATTTGAAGGTTGTACAAAAATTATACTGAATCTTGTCTCTGTATATTATACTATTTTTTGGACTGCAATAATCATTTGATCAATATATACTGGTTTTGCATCTAGCATATTATGATTATGGGCTACATTTAATTTTAGGATGCAGTCTATACATAATATTTAGTATACAAGCATATTGGTGACACTATTTAGGATTTGCACATAACTATACATAGGTTCTGTTTTTCATAACAAATATATTAGGCATTATTGAAACTACCCAGTAACCGGATATACAAACTGCAGCCACTTTAGCTGAGTTTGGTGCTTTCTCTTTGAGATTCAATTTCAACTTCTATGAATGTTGAGCTATATGCCCATATTTTTGTATTTCAGGGGCAAATACACTGGGAAATGATTTGTATTACATGGTTCCTAACAACAAGAACCCATTGGGAGTCAAAGAATATAACTTGCTCTATGGCACATGTAACTTATAAGTGGAGTTAAGAAAGTTAGCTTATGAGCTTATTGCAAGTTGAGATGAAAGTCAACTTTTGTATAAATATCCACTTTTTGTGCTGAAGTTTGTGAATTCATATGGACAGTATCATGCCTTACAAATAATTAGAGGTGGATTATGTGGCAGAGACAAATGTCAGCCATTTTCTGATTTGAACATTCATGTTCGATTTATTAGGAAATCAACAATCATATTCCCAGTTTTTACATTTCTTTTATTATTATTTTTGGATGCATTAATATTGTCTTAATGGTGTATTAGCTCCTTACTGATAGACGTTGAATTTTGGCTTAACATTTGTTTATGGATATACAATGTGTACAACTTTTTTGGACCCCAGCTGGCTGCACTTTGCATTTAGTCCATGAATTATTAGTGGGCTATCCAACTATTGGGCTTTTGATTTTTTATTTGATATCTCTAACATTGATGTGCTTGCATTGTTGTTGTTGATCAAAAATTGGGAAATATTGTTTATGTCATTTATTTTTGACTTATAGCAGCTTATTACAATCAACCCTTATTGTATCTGAGTTGGAGAAGGGATTCTTGGCCTTAAGCCACACCATTTAGGCTATAGGAACACAGTTTTGGTTGGTTCACTCATACATATAGGATTAATCATGGATCTTACAAAACTGTTAGAAGGTCTCTCAGTGGACCGGGATAATTTGGCAGTTTTTAGATTACAATCATTAGGTTCACACAACACAATTTTAGATAAGGACAATCCTGATTGTCTTTCTGGGATTTTATTCCAAAAACTTACTAAGAGTATGAGAACACTTAGATCCAATATTTGGCATTTGAAGCTTTTCAAAGCATATAAAATAAAGGACATTACCCCTAGAGGTTTACGGGTTCACACCCAACTCTTAGTCAGTCAGATAGATGAAAAATTATCCCAAGATTCGGCCCAGACTCAACATAAAGCTTCTATGTTGTTTGTAGATGCTCTCATCTCATATTATGAAAGAACTATAGATCTAAACATTGTAGAAGTAACCAACAACTGTGAGGAAGTTTGAATATATGAAGGAGAATCCTTCTTTAATAAACATCTTTATGTTTTGGCCACAGACCTTTCAACTCTTGAACAACAATTGTTAAAGAGGAAAACCCAAAAATTCAACAGAGATAATTTAGATTATGACAGAGGAAAACCATTTGGTTCAAATAAGAATGATAGATTCCAAGAATTGGGGAATAAACAAATCAATAAGAAAAAAAGACCCAGAGTTATACTTAGGAACAGGAGTCACACCCATGGGGAGACATCAGGGGATGACTTGTCCTCAGCCATGGATCTCAATCCTATCTCAACTGAGGAATCTTCAGTAGCAAATAGGAAACCTAGTACTGACCCTTTAGGGGCAAGAAGCATGGGGGGGGGGGTAGGAAACATCGGAGAGGTACAAAAATCCAACAACTCTTGGACAAAATTCTGATGCACTAAACATCAACAACATTCATAACATTTCTTCCAAACCTTTGTCAGATGTTGAAATAAAATTATTGAACAAAGGATAGAATTTTGCTCCATCTTTTTTTGTGGCTGAACATGCTCTTGTTAATGACATTCATGAATCCTGCAGAATTCTTAACCTCAAATTGTTTTTTTCAGATTCAAATCAATCTCAAAGATCTACTGGATTTCACTTCTACAAATCTAACTTTATACCTCCCATGGACAAACATGTCTCAGTTTTTAAAGAATGTGTGCTGAAAGATTTGCACTTTAACATTAACATACACACTAACAACAAACAGAATTTCACTAAACAGGAACGAGATGCCTTACATAAACTCAGCAACAATCATGACCTGGTTATTTTACCAGCTGATAAAGGTGGGGCAGTGGTCATTATGGACTGGAGTATGTATGAAACAGAAGCCACAACACAACTGTCCAACAATAAATTTTATATGCATATATCCCTGGACCCAACATTCAGATTTAAACAAGAAATTGATGCCTTTTTAAAACTGGCACAGGAGGAAGGGATCATTGAACAGAGGACAGGTTAACAGTTGATGATTCAAGATCCTAGGTCACAATATCTATACCTACTTCCCAAAATACATAAACATACTACCAAACCACCAGGTAGACCAATTGTCTCGGTCCAGGATCTCTGACGGAACCATTATTGGCTTTCCTTAATGAATACTTACAACCACTTCTTCCTCTGGTCAGATCTAGAATTAAAAATACCACTCAGTTTCTTAACATTATAAATGACACACAGTTGGAACCAGGTTGGCTTTTATGCACATTGGACTTTACTGCCCTATACACCAACATCCCACATTGGGCAGGATTAGAAGCTATTCAATTCTGGCTGGACAAAGCTGAGTTATACACTCCCGGTTTTAACACTCTTCTTGTTTGCTTAGCTGAACATGTTCTTACTAAGAATGTTTTTACTTCCATGGGAGATGTTACTGGCAGCTCAGAGGTACGGCCATGGGAGTGTCTTTTTCTCCCATTTATGCAGACGTCTTCATGGGCCACAACAAGGAACAATTGATATATGATGAGAACCATAACATTTTCCTAGATAACATGGATATCTGGAGATGTTATCTGGATGATTGTTGGATGGTGTGGAGAGGGGATGCTGGAGCAGAGGAATTTGAAGAATACTTAAATGAGAATAAATGGGGAATTAATTTCACACTTAATTATGACCATAAAGAAATTACATTCCTGGATGTCCATATTTTACGACAGGATGACCATACACTTGAAACACAGGTTCATAGAAAATTCCCCCATTTCAACACCTTACTACATGCTTCCAGTCATCACCCCTCTTACATCATCCGGAATATCCCGAAATCCCAGTTTCTACGCATTAAGTGTATATGTTCATCAGATGCAGCCTACAACATTAGCAAAAGTGATCTTTCACAAAGATTTTTAAACAGGGGTTACCATATAAACAACATTAACAGGGCATGGTCTTTTGCCACTGAATAAGACAGGAAGAAGTTGTTAACGTATGACAAGGGATCCAAAGGGTAAGGATGCACAGTCTCCCCAACCCATCTGTCTGGTCACAACATTTGGAAGCAAGATAGATGGCTTCAGAAACATTATCAACAATCATTGGGACATTTTGTTGGCAAATGAGAAACTAGCTGGAATACTATCCCCACAGTGTCTTTTTTCATACAGAAGAGGCCATACTATTAATTCCCATCTAACCCACTAAAAACACTCTTCACCTACTACCACACAACAAGTCACCTTATTTGGGGATAAGTTAGTGGGTAGTAATCCTTGCGGCCACTGTAGTTTCTGTACATACATATGTAAAACAAAAGAATTCACCAGCAGCAATACACCACTTATTTTTTAAATTAGATGCTTTGGCAACTGCAGCAGTGACTGGGTCATTTATTTGGCCACCTGTTTTTGCTCTGCTTTTTATGTAGGGCAAACATCTAGGCCATTAAAACATAGGATCAGTGAACATCTTAGTGATATAAGAACTAAAAGAATTTCTAATGCTCCCTACAAATATACAATGACCCATGTCACTGCTAAATTTCAATTCACAATCATTGATAAAATTCAAGGACATAAATCTAACAAAGCAGGTTGGCATTCTATACTAAATAATAAAGAATCTGGTTGGATTGTAAAGCTGGGGGCTCTGTTTAAGCCCGGCCTTAATGAATTAAGTTAATTCTGGCATATACCAATCAGCTTTGAATATGGTTTAATGTAATACTATTTAAATGTGTAATGGATTCATGTGAGCTAATGCACTGAAGAATGCTGTAAGTTTTGCCAAAACCGGTATGTTTTTGTTGTTTTGTCACATTAAATTCTAATTCCATCTACCTCCTGAATGGTGCTGGACTTTTTTGGTGCTTTTGAATTCATTTGGTTTGGTCCGTACACCCTGTCTCACTTGCATGGGGTTGAGTAAGGGAGCAATGCAGGCACCATTACAACAACCTGAAAAAGGGCAAGCAGGCACAATTCAACTAGGGACTGGATGAGTTTAGGACTGCTGACATCTCAAAGTTGTGTAAGTTACAGACAGAGATACTTTAAATAATATACAAAGCTGGATACATAATGCTCTTCTCTTTTTCTCTCCTCTTTATTTTACAGTTGCTCAGGAGAGTTCAGAAAACTGAGAGGCCTATGCCAAACACTTAGAAAGAGAAAAGTAAGGGGTATGTATGCAGCACAAATTAACAATTATTTTATTAAAAGTATTGTTCTTCAATATATTACTAGCAAATTAAGCATGCATATCTTAACTGTAAATTCAAGCATGCATGCTTCATTCTGTAGCTCAAGATAATTGTAATAGTGCATTCAGATGTTGTGGGTTCAATTATTCAATTAAAATATATTAAATATTAATTTCACCAAAATAAGAATAAATGCTATGTTGTTAACTTAATCTATACTATTTTAATAGCATATTTGCAATATGTTGTTACTGTAATCTATATTATTTTTTAAAGCATATGTGCAATATATGTATATTGCAAAGATTATTTGAAACCAATACTTGTGGAAACTAAGGTATGTGTAGTACTTAGAATATCACCTACAGGAACCTTCCAGATACCAACAGGAGACATGCTGGGGGTATCATAGGCATCAGCATCCAAGATCCTACATCAGTTTCTGAATGCTTTGTTACAGCATGACGGGGACTATATACATTTTCCTTATACACCTGAGGACAGAGCTACAATATGCAGGATTTCTACCCTGTAGCACACTTCCCTGAAGTCCTGTGAGCCATAGACTGTGCAAACATTGAAATCAAAGCACCATCCAGGGAACAAAGAAGGGTGTACATAAAGAGAAAGGGATTCCACTCCATTAACTGTTAGGTCACATGTAATGCTAAGGGACTCATTCTGCATATGTGTGCTGGCAAACCTGACAGTTACCACAACTTCCATATCTGGCACAATGCTCAGTTCTACCAGAGGTTTTCTAGTGGGAATATCCCACAAGGTCATTTACTGGGTGATGCAGGGTATGCACTTACTCCATGGCTAATGACACCCATCAGAAATGCACACACACACACCCACCGAAGAACGCTATAATGAGGCACATGCTCAAACAAGAAATACCATAGAGCATGTGTTTGGGCTGTAGAAGTCATGGTTCCAGTGCCTAGATACACCAAGGGGAGCCCTGCAGTACAACCCCTGAAGTTGTGGTGAAATTTTCACTGTCTGTACTATTATCCAGAGAAAACAGCTTCAGGAGGAACATCACACATCCCACCACCACTGGCAAAGACACCATAGTCATACACAGGTGAGGAGTCAGAAGGGGAACCACCAGCCTCTGTGGGTGTCAGTAGATGTAGGCATGCACAATATGCCCTCACCCTGGCCAATAAGCAATAGATAGTGCACATGCTGACCACCTAAGCAGGTACAATTTTCATCCTATGAACACACATACAATAAAACTGATGCAATTCAGTGCTCACCTTACCCATGTAATGGCTGTGTACTACTAGCATCACACAGAATCGGCCCTGAATTAAAACACTTGTAACTGCTGGATATTAAAAGGTAAATGATGAACCTGGAATAGGAAAATAAATGGCTGAGATTACAAATGGATGGAAGGGCCTTGCATACTGTTACTTGCTAATGTACCTAAGTAGAAGGTGTATGAGTTTTACAGCAATGACATCAATATGTTGCAGGACTGACTTATGTCAATAGATGTCTGCCCTTTATCAACTAATAGGTCTCATGCATCAAAGATATACACAAAACAAAAACATGCACAAAATCAGTACAATTTCAAAAGAGCATCATAAACACATATCACTAAGCACTCAGTCAGCTATGGACCCTGTGCATCAGACAAAAGATTTTATCTAGACCTGAATCCAGAATAAAAACAAGGTGATGGCACAGTTATACATACAAGTGTTTCAAGCATGGGCATTAATGCCCTTCTAGCTTGCCAAAATACCAAAACACTTGTTCCCATAATAAATGTCCAGGCTGTTCTTAAAAATATCTAATCTAGCATTTGCTTTAATGTAATTTGGTAGTCTGTTCCAAGCATCAGCTACTCTGTCAGAGAACCAATTAGTACACTTCTCATTCCTATAGAATCTTCTACATAGGTTATTTGACGATTCTGTAGTACTTTTTGATAACCCCAAACATTCCCAGAGGTAGTTGTCCCTAAATGCCCTATATACCTGAATAAGATTGCCTCTTAAATATCTGTAAGAGACACTGTACAAGTTCAGATATTTTAGTCTTTCATAATAAATTAGATTTTCACATCCATGGATGCCCTTGGTATATTTCCGCTGTACCCTTTCCAGTTTATTCATGCTTGTTTTCCTATAGGATTTCCATATTGTTATTCCATACTCAAGTTTGAGTCTAATGTAACTAACAAACAATGACTTCATTATGTTTGATTTCCTAGACTTTATAAATCTTTTTATATAACCTATAGTTCTGTAACTATCATTAGCCAATTGGTTGATATGATTAGAAAAACTCATAGCTGAATCTACCCATATACCCAGGTCCTTAAATGAGTCTACAATTTCAATCACTGTGTGCTGTTTTAAATATTCACCTTTCAGTTTATGTCTCCCAAATTTTATATGCTTAGTTTTTGATGTATTTATCAACATATTATTCTCCTTTGCCCAAATGGTCAATTTAGTCAAATTATTTTGCAGACATACCTTATCTCTAACACTTGTAATCAGTTTACCCAATTTCAGGTCATCAGCATATAGACTGTAGAACACCTCAGATGAAAAAGTAAGGTCTGAAAGATACAATATAAACAAGTAAGGGCCTAGTACAGAGCCCTGTGGGACATCTTGACTGTAACTAAGGATTTCACCTGTCCAATTGGTGTGTGATACTTGCCATGTCCTATTTGTAAGCCATTCAGCTAGCCATCTTATAAACAGTACATCAATACATAGTTGTACTAATTTATTAAGCAGTGTTTTGTGCATGACCCTGTCAAATGCTGAAGTTAAATCTACATAAATCACATCACAGCACAATTTTTCATTCAATGCTATTATTATATTGTTATAGAACATCATGTTACAGGTGATAATAGATCTATTTTCAACATATGCATGCTGATATATGGTTTCAAGTCCCAACCTATCCAGTTTTGACAATAACTTATCCAGTATTACCGTCTCCATTATATTTCCACAACATGAAAGTAGACTTAAGGGTCTATATGATTCTGGGTTTGTCCTACTCCCCTTTCCCTTAAAGACAGGTTTAATAAGTGCATGTCTCCAATCTTGAAGAATCTCCCCATATTTATATGACCTAGTGAATAATAGATATAATTGTAGTGTAAGTTCTTGCTAAAGTGTTCTCAGGTCATTGTTACTTATTCCGTCTCCTCCCTGTGCTTTGTTTGGATCCAGTTTGCACAGTTCTTTTTCAATATAATCTAATTTGACTCCAGTATCTGGGGTTACCTGGATGTCACTAGGACAACTTACCACCCCTTTTGTGGAGCCAAACTGTTTTGCATAAGATTTTGTAAATATATCTATAATCTGTTGTGTCTGAGAATAAATTTTAGAATCTACACACAGTTTATCAATTTGTGTAACTTTACTCCTTCCACATCTTATGTATCTATAAAAAGGTTTCCTATTATGCTTAATATCTTTATATAAATTTTCTTCAAATTTTTCTTGATCTTGTCTAACACTATGCTTAATCTGTTTGTCCAGCTTTTTTATTTCAGTTTTCAAAGTTGTAGCTCGACATCTTTTCCATTTCTTATATTTTTTGTCGCTCACCTTAATCAGGCATCTTGTTTTTATGGAAATATACCTCCCTGATGGTGCATGCTTAGATCCTGATATTAAACATTTTTTTTTACTTTTTGCACTCAAACAAATTCTCTTTCAAAACTTTCCACATTCCATCTGCAGTTTTTCCACTAAACACCTCACTCCAGTTAGTTTTACATAGTGAATGTTTTGCTTCCCTTTAATCTGTATTTAACCTTCTGTGGATTGGCTTAGATTTCAGTTTGACAGAATTACCTAGCAACAAATTAACCTTAATAACCCCATGAAAACTGCACATCAATGGTAGAAAAACTTGACTTAAAGTTACAGTAATTTCTTTGGGAACACAAACAATATCTAGTATATTCCATCCCCGGTAGGTTTTTTTACAATCTGAAGCATTTATTGTTCCTGAATATACTCTGTGAATAATTTATTTACTAATGTTGTTGAATCAATATTATTCCAGTCTGTTTCTGGTAAGTTTAAGTCCCTCGCTAATATTATTCTTCAGTTATCATCATTTGCACAGAGTGGGGGCAGGAGGCCAAGGCTGACACAAAAGGTAGTGAGTACATGTGAGTAAGAAAGTCAGACAAGAAGAAAGTTAGGGTCTATATCACTTCATAAAAATCTCAGTTTAGCAATTCCCTATTTATTGAACCCAATTGAGCGAAAGCTCACTTCAAGTGAATGATCATTTCAATGAATTTTCACACAGGGAAAAAAATAGTCGGTCAGCTAGCAGCCATACCAAAAAACTTCAAAATCTTAAACTCAGCTAAGTGAGGGTCTGTGCCCCCCCCCAACTAAATATACCAACTCTGAGATCACACTACAGTAGGGAAAAGGGCATATTCTCGATGATGGTTGACTAGTTTCATTTCCCTGTGTGAAAGTTCATTGAAACAATCATTTGTTGAAGAGAGTTTCTGCTCAAATGGGTTTGATGAAGAGGGATTCCCTAAATTGAGATTTCAATGAAGGAATACAGACTGGAAATTTAGACAAATTATTAGATGGCCAATGGGTGGTGCTGCGGTAGCATTGTCGCCTCATAGCAAGACGTTGTCCCGTTCGATTCTCAGCTAGATCGTCTTCTTTGTGAAGGCATACGTGAATGGGGATTGCCTTTGTTGAAGGTTGTGCATCAGGGCTGGTAACTCAATACGTAAAAATCCACTACCAATCATTAGCAGACCGGAGTTCCGCTGTGGCGACCCCTAACTGGGAAAAGCCAAAAGACACAAAGAAACGATCAGATGGCCAATGAGACATAATGAGCTGCAAGCCTTGCGAATGACCCATGTACCTGTTATGTGTGCGTGTCTGTATAGGCACTCAAGGTGAAATGTATGTGTGAGTGTCTGCAAGAACACAGCAAAGCTCTGTGCTAGCTCTACCTGATGACATGTTGGACAGGTGTGAACCATGCATGATAGGGGTAACAGTTCATCATTGCCACCCCTGACTGGGAGAACTGGCTCTGCCACGAATTGCACTGGCACGTTCATGCTCATGGTCAGATGTGCTGCTGCTACCTGAATGTGACTGATGTTTGCTGGCTGAGATCTCCTCATGAGAATGCCCATAACCACAACCCCATGGATTACCACGTCTTGGTGTAGACTCCTCAACCACTGATGGAGCAGTGGAAGTAGTGCCACTATGAAAGCATGATCAGGCATGGCCACATTGGCTAACAGCAGATGATGATGCTGACCTACATCCATGTGGATGCTTCCCCCTCCCAGAAGATGTTCCATCACAGAAACTACCTGTTCCATTGTATCATTCACCCAATCCATTGAATAAGCTGCATGGCAGAGGCAGTCACACACATCAGCCTGTGCCACATCTACAACCCTAACCATGTCCTCAGAGTACCTAGTGGAATGTACAGAAAACCACAAACCAGTGTCCAAACAAAATCCAAAACAGCGTTTATTAATCATCTGACATCTCGGCTTGTGCCTTCACAGGGGAATACTTAACATCCATCACACTCCATATTTATAATACACATATTAATCTAATTAACCAATAATCCCATTATTCAATTACATACAAAAAATGTTTTTAAAGTAAAACTCTCCAGTTAAAATCTACATTCATTCCTTGTGGTGCCAAAGTATCAAACTTTAAAATATAAATTGCTTCCTTATATAAAATAACATTTTTAATGTTCTTATATAAATAATTATCTAATACTTTTTCTAAAATTGTCCCTACTAAACCCCCTGACTGACTCTGATGTGCATGGTAAAAATGTTCTGCCACTGAACTAGACATCTTAACATTTTCAATATCCCTAATGTGTTCCAATAATCTAACTTTAAAAGATCTTTTTGTTTCGCCAGTGTAAAATTTATTACAATGACTTCTAAGCAGATATATAATGCCCTCTGTATCACATCGAAAAATTCCCTTAGTATCAAATTTTCTCCCATTTATACTATCAAAGCCTGTGACAATATGTTTACAGGCTTTGCATTTACCACAGACCTCAGTTCCACATTTCTTAGGTGCATCATAAAATTTAGATTCTGTTTTAACTAACCTCCCTTTAACTATAAAACTTTTAATACTTCTACCTACTTTATATGAATTTTTTTAATTATTTGGTAATCAATCCTTTGCTTCCTTAGATTTTTTTAAATAATTCCAAAAATATTTAATCATTTCAACCACCTTATCACTAAAACACTATATAATGTTACAAAATATGTTTCTGAATTATTTATTATCATGTTACTACCATAGTTTCTTTTTTGTTTTTCCATAATAAATTTTTATTGATATATATTTTCCAAATACAAAAAAATCACACACATAATTCACTATTATTACTATCAAAACTATATACAATATCTACACGAAATGCTTCCATATAAAAATCGTCATTATTCCAAAAAAGAAAATACCAGGGAAGAAAAGACAAAGCCAAAACATTTGTAGAAGTACTTTGCGTCCATACATATCATACATGTTTTCAAAACATTGTTTCCTCCACATATACATCCAAACTTTAATATATTCCTAATAACAGTATTATGCTAATATAATGTTAAAACCTTCCCATATTTTGGTTATTAATATTTTTTGTTACTTTGCTTCAGGAGTAATTTATGTGCTAATATATGCTTTATAGCCACAAGCTTGAAATTATCCCATGATATCTTGTCTGGTTCTAACCAATTTGTAGCTATATATAACTTCATCAGCAAAAAAATATTCATACATATTATAGTTTGTGACCTAGAGAGCTCTCTTGGAGGAACATGTAGAATCATAAATTCCCATGATAACGTTGAACTTTGATAACCCATCTTTTGTAGTTGTGTTCTAAGAGAGTTCCAAAGTTTATATATACACTTGCAGCTCCAGAACATATGAAGAAGATCTGCCGTTTGATTTGTGCAATATGGACAAGTTGGAGATTTCCTCGGATTAAATTTATGTAACCTAAAACGAGTATAATAAGCATTATTCCAAATCATCAACTGCGTATACATCAACTTTTGAAAAGAGATCGATTTTATTGTTAAATCAATTGCTTTTAATACCTGATTATCTGCTACTGTCATTTTGTTAACCCAATACCCTGACAATAGAATTTTATCCTGGAATTTTAAATCTTTAATTAATTTATTTGTTGTTGTTATAAATTTGACCTCCTGTTGGAGAGCCTGCCACAATTCAGAGCATTTATCCACAATTTCGACTACCAGTTTAAAGTTTTCAAAATGACTCAGAGCAAGTGCTCTGATTTGTCTCATGACAACCATATAACTCTTAGGAAGATTCAATTCCTGTCTAACTTAAGTGTCGATAAATTAAATTTATTAAAAACATCAATCAGAGTCAAATTAACTATTAATGGGAATTTACTAAGATCAATCAACTGATTATTTACTTTAAAATTGGGATTCCTATGGAAAGGCTGAAAAACCATCATATATTGCAACAAGTCTACTGATTGGAATAAATTTTGCAAAGATGACACATATGTTTTTAAGTGGTCCATAATCCCATACTTTATCAAACTAGTTTTATCCAAAAAGGGTAAAGCTTTAGGATTTATGTTCCAGTCTAGAATATGCTTGTAATTCAAGACCACCCAAGTTGGTATCCACTTTGTACTAATTACCTCGTAATTAGCAAAACACATGTTGGCGTTCACAATTAAATAGTACACCTCACAATTCGGTAACTCAAATCCTCCTCTACTCTTCGGGGTCATTCATTTCTCATACGATATTCTAGTTTTCTTCGGCTCCCAAATAAATTTAGTTAGATCTTGATGAATTTGTTTAAAAACTGTCTTTGAAATTGATACTTGAGCAACTACCATAGTTTCTAATTTCTCTGTTTCCTTTATAAACCTGTATATCAGCTAGATTCATTTTATAAGCTGTATGTATTACTTGTTGGCTATACCCTCTAGAATAGAACATCTTATACATTTTTGTGCCTCCTGTTGTAATTCTTGTACATCATTACATAGTCTCTGCAACCTAATAAACTCCCCTACTGGGAGAGCTTCTATGGTATGAGGAGGGTGACAACTAGTGGCCTTAAGATATTTCACTTGATCCTCAAATTTTCTATGTCTCCTAGTATGGAAATATCCTTTTGATACATCTACCTCTACATCTAAAAATTATACTTTTTTTCCAATTTGTATACCCTCAATCTTAAGATTAAATCTATTCATTTGCAGCTCTGATATAAAATCATCAATTTTTGTTTCCCCTCCTTCACACAAAAAATCAGATCATCTATAAATCTACTATAACTTTTAATATGTTGATGGAAAAATGAAGTTTTATAGATATATTCCTGTTCAAACAAACCCATGCTTAAATTTGCATATGAGGGGGCAAATGCCACCCCTATAGCTGTACCCTGTTTCTGTCTAAACAATTCACCTCTAAATTCAAAAAGCTTTTTGTGAGACAAAAATGTAACATTTCTACAATATACTCTGTTGCTGGACCTTGTCCCAAGAAGAACCTCACAGCCTCCAAACCAAAATCATGATAGATGTTTGTGAAAAGGCTTTTTACATCAAGGGTAATCCAATACATTTGATCATTCCAGCTTATATTTTGCATTTTCTGCAAAACGTTTGATACATCCTTAACATAAGCTGGTAACAACAATACCTTAGGTAACATTAATTCATGTAAAAGACATCCTATATTATGTAGAAAATAATTACTTCCAGAAACAAAAGGGCAACCTGGTGGGTTAGTAAGATTTTTATGAATTTTGGGTACACAATAAAAAATATGCCATACTGGCATTATTATTAATAAACTTTTTCTTAAAATCTTCATTAGTCAAATACCCTAATCTAACACCTTTGTGTAAAAGTTGTTCATATTCAGAGATAGTCAACTCATATATATCACAATGAACCTTTTCATACAGTGTCTTATCATTTAAATGATTATAACACATTTCCAGATACTGTGAAATATGTAAAATGACTAATTTATTACCTTTATCTGCAGGCTTAAAAATCAAATCTGCATTTCTACCTTAGTGCCTGCAGTGCCAAACATTCATTTTTAGTCAAACTATACTTGACATTCCTACATTTTTTAAATTTAACAAACTCTTGTTCAATAGAATAATTAAGCATATTCTGAAACTGTATAATATCTGTGCAGTTGAATACAGGTATAAATTTGCTTTTACCTCTATTTTACTAGTATCAAATAAGTAATATGCATTTACAACATCATCTGACTCACAAGAGAAAAAAATGTCATCACTGACTGTAGTAACATCTTCGTCTAAACCAATAGTCTGTGGTAAATCAATAGAATTATGTTTAAACATATACTTCAGTTGTAATTTTCTTATTAACTTAAATACATCACATTTAAGGTCATGAAGCCTAGGTATCACCGTAGGGATAAATTTTAAACCACATTCTAGTACAGCTTTTTCATATACATTTAAATTATAACCAGACAAATTCATCACATAAGAGTCCACTTTACCATCTACCCCTTTTGTTCCTTTGTTGCCACTGTTGAGAATGTTGTTGGGGATATGGCTGATGTTGATTAAATTGCCCTTCTTGCTGCCGTTTCTTTCCCTGGAGAAATGATTTATTACCCCCTTGATTCCGAAAAGTTTTGTGATGTTCCATACTATTTTGTGCTGGTTGCAAGGGTGTATATTCACTG
Organism: Protopterus annectens; assembly: GCF_019279795.1. NCBI lineage: Eukaryota > Metazoa > Chordata > Ceratodontiformes > Protopteridae > Protopterus > Protopterus annectens. Next base: position 963,027,938 of record NC_056727.1, on the reverse strand, counting down.
TTATTAACACAATAATCTTCCCCAGAAGAGACTGTCTCAAAAGATGGTCATGAACTGAAGGAATGCTGTTTTTCCCCTGTAGTTCCTTCCTTAAATGTCACATGATGTTTTCCACTCTTTCTATTGGCCTTAGATGTAAAGGCCATTCCATTATCATAATTTTTTTGTGTCTCTAGTCAGTTTGTTTCTCTTTCTGGCCATTATATCTTGCTCATATCCCTTCAATTTACCATTAATGTTTTTCAAAATATTGTCCAAAAACTCTGGACCTGATTTGGACATGATGTTACTACAAGTGGCATTAATATCTTTTTGTAAGTTACTTTGTTTTAACCTGTCTCGTTCGACAAGTATAGCCACCCATTCTGCTGTACATTTATGGGCTGCTTGTACCCAATGCTTACGGAAAGCTAAATCAATGTCATCATCTAAATCAAAAGGGGTAGCTGGTTCTGTGAACACTCTAAGACTTTGGGGGGTAATCTCAAGTTCAAGATATTTAGGAAAACTTTGAACATTTAAAAACACAGATGTCTCTTTGTAAAATAGTTTCTCTAAAGACTCACACAGTACCTTTATTTCCGTACTCATTGACACCTGCTGTTTCCATTCAATAGATGAGAACAGATTAGAAAGTCTGCAGTTCCGATCTGTTTCCCATTTATTCCACACTGGTAAATTTGAGGTACATGCCTGTATGTTACCAATGGACCTAATAACAGCCTCAGTATGTAATGTAGATAAAGAATTAGCCGTTCTTTCATTCAGCTGGGATAAATACTTATCCATAGGTCTCTGCTGCGAGTCCGCTGTACCTTAAAATACCCTCGGCAGATCTATGTTCAGATCACTGGCCATTGATACCAACTGAACCACAAGAAGAAAGGAACCAAACGTATAGAAAACCACAAACCAGTGTCCAAACAAAATCCAAAACAGCATTTATTAATCTTCTGATATCTCGGCTTGTGCCTTCACAGGAGAGTACCTAACATCCCTCACACTCCATATTTATAATACACATATTAATCTAATTAACCAATAATTTCATTATTCAACATTACATACAAAAAAAAATTTTTAAAGTAAAACTCTCCAATTAAAATCTACATTCAATTCATCAGTTCATCATTGCCGCCCCTGACTGGGAGATCTGGCTCTGCCACGAATGGCACTGGCACGTTCATGCCCATGGTAAGATGTGTTGGTGCTACCTAAATGTGACTGATGTCTGCTGGATGAGATCTCCTCATGAGAATGCCCACAACCACAACCCCATAGGTTCATAGGTTCATAGGTTCATACTAGGCTATCTGCCCGAGGGCATTTATAAGCCTAGCCCATAGTTTTGCGGCTTACGCCACCCCTTTAGTTTGGAGAAACTATGCCCATTATTTTGCTGTGCCTCTGTCGAGCAGTGACACTGAGGTAACCCCTGGGGTGTATCTGCAATCTCCCATCCATTGGTCAAGATTCCTCTTGAACAAGGCCAGCGAGGTGCTCTGCCTCACATAAACCGGGATTTTGTTCCACAGCATAGGGAGTCTTTGGGTGATGAATCTATCCCTCCAGCACGTCCTATTAATAACCGTGTCGAGGTTTAAGTCTCCCACCCTTGTGGCTCTGAAGGATCTAGATTTTTTGAGATGAAGCATGTTCATCAAATCTGGGTTTGACATGGCCTTGTATGTCAGGCATAGGTCACCTCTGAGCAAGCGGTAAGCAACTGAATATAACTGGAGTTCTTTCAGTCGGGCAGCATAAGACAGATTTTTGAGACCCTTTATCCTTTTGGTGAGGAACTTTTGTGGCCTCTCCAGCTGCTGCAAGTGTCGGGTCAGATACATTCCGAATGGGGCATTGTACTCGATCATTGGTCTGATGAGTGATGAGTATAGGGAGACTATGACTTCCCTTGATCTAGATGTGAATCCCTTCATGATAAGGTGGGCAATGTAGAAGGTCTTCCTAACTACTTTAGCAATATGAGTGTCGAATGAAAGGTTACTGTCAACCTGGGTTCCCAGGTCCCTAATAACTTCTTCTGTGTTCAGGGGATTGCCACCTATATGGTAGCTAGGGGTAACCTTATTTTTCCCGAAGGGTATGACTATGCATTTCTTGACATTTAACTTTAGGCCATGGCTCTGGCACCAGTTATCCGTTTCTGTGAGACCCTTCTGAAGGATATCTGTGTTGGATGTGTTTTCAACTACAGCGCCCAGTTTGCAGTCATCTGCAAACTTTGTCAGCCATAACCCTCCTGTGTTTGCTTGTACTTCAGAAAAGTAGATGTCAAACACGAGTGGGCCCAGGACTGAGCCCTGTGGGACACCACTTGTGACAGGCTTTGAGTCTGACATGGCGCCAGCAACTCTGACCCTGTGGGTTCTGTCACTCAGCCAGTTTGCAACCCATCTTGTAATGTATGGGTTTACATTTAAGTTGATGAGTTTTTCAATGATACCCGAGTGAGGTATTGTATCAAAAGCCTTCGCCAGGTCTAGGTAGGCTGTATGGACTGCCTTTCCCTCGCCAATGGCCTTGGTGACTGTTTTGAAAAAGTCAACCAAGTTTAAAAGGCATGATCTGCCTTTGACAAAGCCAAACTGGGTTGGATCCAAAGTCTGCAAGTTCCCTATGTCTTTATTTATGAGATCCATTATGATCCTCTCCATGGCTTTGCAGATAAGGCTTGTCAAGCTAATGGGACGGTAATTTCCAGGGTCGGTGGAGGCACCGCCTTTGTGGAGTGGGACCACAGTTGCTGTGCGCCACTCCCTGGGTACGTATCCGGAGGTGAGACTAAGATTAAACAGCTGTCCTAACTGTGGGTTTAATTCCTCGTTGAGTTCATGGAGCACACAGCCGGGGACACCATCAGGTCCCATGGATGCTGTGTTCTTTGCCTTGGAGAGAGCAGTTCTCACCTGGGCGTTAGAGATGTTTGGGGGGCTACAATCATTTGGTATAGATATCTCTCCTTTAGGGGGAGAGGGGGGGGAGAAGTTTGCACTGAACCTGTCAGCCAGTATGTTGGCAATGTCTGTAGGATCAGTAATCTTCACATCATTTTGAACTAATTCTGAGCATATCTGGGAGTTTCCTCCTAGGTTTCTGACATAGCTAAAGAATGCCTTATGGTTGTCTTTAGAGTCCTTAGCTATTTTTTTCTCAAAATTAGCTTTGGATGATTTTATGAGAGCGGTGTCTTACCTTTTAAGGATTTTGCTCTATCTTGTAGTAGCTTTCTCCTTTTGTTGTAGAGTTTGTTTATGGCTGGGGTCCACCAGACTGGACGATTGCCTTTGGTACAAAGAGTCTTTGTTTTGCTTGGGATTGCCTGATCCATGCAGCCCTGCAGGTGCTGGTAGAAGGCATTTGTAAGTGATTCAGCGGTTTGAGTAATGTTAACCGCCGGCTCAGGGGCCTTAAAGGAGACCACACTAGTCTTTAGAAGTGTGAAGTCGGCTTTGAAGTTCTTTACTGTGGTCTTTTCATTTCGGTGGGGGGGATGAGGACCTCCAGCGAGATTAGTTTGTGATCAGATCTCACCAGTGAGGGGTATACTTCGGCGTTGAACATTGTCCTCCCATGTTCGTGATGATGAGATCAAGTATGTTTTCTCCTCTTGTGGGATGGTGACTAGTTGTTCCATGGCATTTGAGTTTATGAATTCCAGGAACTTTTGGGCTAGAGTGTTTGGGCTTGAGTAGTGTTCCCAGTCTATATTAGGGTAGTTGAAGTCACCTAGTATGATGGTGTTTGGAGATACATTTATCCCTCCAGTGTTTTCAGGAAGGCCATATGAGGTTCCTGAGTTTGCGAGGTGGCCTGTAACATGCTACAAATTGCAGAGCAGTCTTGCCTATGGTTAATTGCACCTGGATGGTTTCCGATGCATTGTGCGATGCCACCAATCTTGAGGTGTGGGTGTCCTTGATGAATATGGATACCCCTCCTCCTTTCTTGGTATTGTCCGGGTTTTGGGGCGGAACGCATGATATGAGGTAAAACCTGATAGTGCTGGGGTGCTCTCAGGAGCCTTGAACCAGGTTTCTGTCACAGCACAGACATCGATGTTCTCCATACTGAGAAGGGCCTCGAGTGTGCATCTTGAGGTTGAGACTTCTGGCATTGAGCAGCATTACCCTTAGTTTTTTCCTTTGTTTTGTTCTAGGGTGGTAGGTTTAGAATTTGAGCCTTGCCTAAAAAGGCACTATGGGGTGGCAAGAGCCTTTGCCAAAATCGGGAATCCCAGGGTGACAAGTGCAAGCCGTCCCTTGCAAAGCAGCGTGGCTTGTCCAGCATGTCATCCCAGGCAGACAGACATTGGATCCCCTTTGAATGACACCAGAGTTTAAGCCAATTGTTAAAGCTGATCATCTTATCTCTGTATTGTGGCATCATTCTTGGTGAAGGTAGGATACTGCTCAAGGTCAGGGTCATACCTGCTTGGGCTACATAATCAGAGAGCTCCTCTATGTCTCTTTTCATGTAGTCCAAGGAGGTACGTCTCAGGTCGTTAACACCAGCGTGGACAATGATTGAGTCATACTTGTACCTGCTGTTGAGAGACCTGAGTGCATGCGATTCTAGCACCCGACAGGCAGCTTACTGTGACCTTCTACTTACTCAGTCTGGTGAGCGGGACGTCAGTGTGTCTGACTATGGAGTCACCAATGACTAGTGTGTCTGGCATTGTGTTTGGCCTTAAGGGCTGTGACTGCTTGACACTCTGACTGTGTGGTCTATGTGTTGCAGGTGTTGTGTTCTGAGGTGGTAGTTGTTTGGGTGTCTGCTTTGGTGGCCTCTGCTGTTTTGGTAGATTTTTGATCAGAGCCTCCGAGTATGTCTTTGTGTGTTTATGTGTATGATTTGAGGTTGTGATGGTATTATGTGAGACTGGGTCTATAGTGTGTGTGGTTACCTTCTCCTCCTGTCTGGTCATGCCAGTCCTATGTTGAGAGAGCTCAGCCTCCAGTTTGGCCGTATAGTTGCATCTCTCGCATGTATTTGTGTTTTGTGGGAGGAGGAGAGGGTTGTCTGTGTACATGAGGCAATTGTAACATTGCCTCAATATTCCCAGGTTCACCAGCTGAGCAGGAGAGGACATTAGCAACTGATCCCTCGACATGCTAGAAGGAATAGACAGAAAAACTTAAGAAAAGGTTCTGGGGGATGTGGGTGACCAAGAAATGGGGTTTGCTTTTTTGGGGTACTTTCTATAACAAGAGTGCTGTATCGAGGTGATAAGTACTGTAGGAGCAAGTGCTTTGCTATACAGATAGAGAATAGTCTACTTGGGAGTCAAGTAGAGATAATTTATAGTTGTAGGATACACTAAATAGAACAGTAGTATACTTTGAGGAAGGTAGTTTTAAGGGAAAATTTGAAGAGTGGACTTTAGGTAGCCCTAATAGTTTAAATCTGATTAACCGGCGCTGCCCTAGTGTGCAACGGTATCAGCTCCGCGCTAAATCGCGCTAAAGGATGCTAACGCATGCTTTATAGCAGGGGCTGGAAAAAACAGGAAATGACCCAAAATGGCCGACGAATTACTAGTTGCTGCTTCTAACCACTCCTCTGAGGACAAACAAGCAGCTCAGTACTCCCCACTCCCACTGGTGAGTAAAGAAATTACCTCTGGCCACACAAGAAAATGGAGGAACACAGAAACCAAATACAAAGCCCAGGGATCAGCAAAATCTGATCACTGGAACAACTAGCTAGGAAAGTTTAGGAAAGGAGAAATATTTTTTTGTTTTTTTTTGTTTTTTTGCAAACAGACAGAAAAAAATGCAGTAAATGCTTTGTTTTCGACTAAATTGCTATCAAAGGCTGGTACACTTGAGTGTATTAGCCTGTTTGTTACTTTTAAGCAATACTTTAGCCCACAAGTGCAATCAACAATATAAGCTCACAAAAACAGGAAAATAAGGTAATAAAACAGTAATATAGGCACAAACAGTAGTCAAAAAGCTCAAAAGATCGAAAAATGCAAACTAAAAAGCTTAAAAATACTTATGATCAAGAAAGTTGCTTTTTCTGCTCTCTGCTGGCTTAGGAACTCTGCAGGGGACCACGAGGAGCTATGCCTAGTTCTCTAATGCCAGAAAAGCCTGCCAAAGCGTGCTTTATAGCAGGGGGCTGGAAAAAACAGGAAATGACCCAAAATGGCAGACGAATTACTAGTTGCTGCTTCTAACCACTCCTCTGAGGACAAACAAGCAGCTCAGTACTCCCCACTCCCACTGGTGAGTAAAGAAACTACCTCTGGCCACACAAGAAAATGGAGGAACACAGAAACCAAATACAAAGCCCAGGGATCAGCAAAATCTGATCACTGGAACAACTAGCTAGGAAAGTTTAGGAAAGGAGAAATATTTTTTTGTTTTTTTTTTGTTTTTTTTGCAAACAGACAGAAAAAAATGCAGTAAATGCTTTGTTTTCGACTAAATTGCTATCAAAGGCTGGTACACTTGAGTGTATTAGCCTGTTTGTTACTTTTAAGCAATAATTTAGCCCACAAGTGCAATCAACAATATAAGCTCACAAAAACAGGAAAATAAGGTAATAAAACAGTAATATAGGCACAAACAGTAGTCGAAAAGCTCAAAAGATCGAAAAATGCAAACTAAAAAGTTTAAAAAATACTTATGATCAAGAAAGTTGCTTTTTCTGCTCTCTGCTGGCTTAGGAACTCTGCAGGGGACCACGAGGAGCTATGCCTAGTTCTCTAATGCCAGAAAAGCCTGCCTTGGTGTAGACACCTCAACCACTGATGGAGCAGTGGAGGTAGTGCCACTATGAAAGCATGATCAGGCATGGCCACATTGGCTAACAGCAGATGACGATGCTTACCTACATCCATGTGGATACTTTCCCCCTCCCAGAAGATGTTCCATCACAGAAACTGCCTGTTCCATTGTATCATTCACCCTATCCATTGAATCAGCTGCATGGCAGAGGCAGTCATACACATCAGCCTGTGCCACATCTACAACCCTAACAATGTCCTTAGAGTACCTAGTGGAATGTGCCTGCACTTCCATGATGGCCCTAAACATATGTCAAGTGGCACGCAATGACACACTAGGATTAGGTGGATGGTGGACAGCACATCTCCTCTGAGCATCCCTAGTAACCCTCCTGTGACCTCACCTACACTCTGGCTATGCCCAGAGTCAACCAACACTTAAGCTGCATTAACCACACTACCCTGGTCAAGTGTGTCACCCTGCACCTGTCCAATATCTGAGGGCTCAGAAGAATAGTTATGCGTGGGCCTACTGACTGTGTCTGAGGGAAATACAGGGGATGGCTGAATGTCAACCTCAGTGTCAGATTCAACCTCTGCACTCCACCCGACTGTGCTTCTGTTTGGCCACCATCATCATCAGAGTCTGCCGATACTCTGACATCAGGTGGTAAGAGTCCTACACTTCCACTATCAGAATCACCTGTGATAATAAGTAACACATAGAAAAGACATTAATACTACACTAAATTATTTTAAAAATGTATATGATAACAAACTAGCACTGTTCCCTGTACTGCAGATGGTAAAGCAATACACAGCACTCATTACACCCACCCCACACATACAGAGAAATGCATATATCTGCCAAATTGTCATCAGTAATGCAAAAAAAAATGTTTTGCTTACCATGTGCAGATGACTCCACGCTTGGTAAGGAGGATGGTCCTAGAAGAAATTAAATGAGATAAGAACGCAAGTTCAACAATGCAACTGTAATAACACAGGGGAACAGTGAATATAAAATTCCATATATGTCCATTAAAAAAATTGTTTTAACTGAAACCTGGCTGACATGTCCACCAACAGCCCATGTGTAATGAACAAGTGTGTCATATAAGTCTACTGATTTATCATCAGGTTCATAAAAAAAATTCACAGGAGCTATTTCTTAATTTTTTATATATTTTACTATACAAGTAAATCTAAAACTTGCTATATATTAGCTTACCTGGAACCTCCTTCTGGGACATAGTTGTCCACCATACACATCAACATTGACCTTGGTCATATGTTGCTGTGCAGTTTCCACTAAGCTCTCTGGATCTCTGACAGTGGACAGGAACTCTTCAATTGGTGTCATTGAGGGCTTGGTAGCAGCCCCCCTCCTCCATAGTCAGCAACTGCAACTGCTCTCCTCTGGGGTGATGACATCATGTCAGTGGCCCTATGATGCACTTGATCATAAGTCCTGGTATGACCCTCTACTGCATTGATATTGTTCACTAACAGGTTCCTAATCTGCATTCCATCAGCCATATCCCCATGTCATCTCTCAAGCAGAAAGGCGCCATGGCACCTGAATGCCTGCACTATTACATCATTTTCAGAGTCAGTGAAAGGGGATTATGTACACTTTGGTGCCATAATCCTATGTGACATAAAACAGAGAAGGATACAACTCATAAATATAACCTAAGGATACAACTCATAAATTTAACCTAACTATATTCCTGCTTACATGCATGCATCTCTTTCAACATTAAACACTGGAAACAAACATTTCAGTTACTAAAATTGAAGGTTATGAGGTTGTGCCACATCATGCTCACAGTCAAACAATGTCTGATCCACACCAAGGAATACCGCATTAGTAATATATCAATTCCACTGAAATATCAGGATGACTACACATTTACAAGATAAAAGCACTTGAAACACATTTTTGTTGCAGCAGCACACAGATTGTAGGTGCCCCCCACCCCCAAACAACAAAGAGATCATGATTTGTACAAACCAATGAATACCACATAATTCAATTGGTATATAGGCTTTCAACACAATTCTCACAATGTTAGATGATGAAACCAGTTCAAGTGAGATGAAATAATACGAAAATTCCTCTTTATTCCATACATAAAACCACAAAGAATAAGCGCTTTCGCGTAGCTGTAGTACGCTTCATCAGATTCTGTTACAAGCTCTGTTATTTCAATTTATATAGTCAAGCATTGTATTCAGTTAGTATAATTAATTAATTAGAGAACCATTTAATGGCTTAACTTAAGACAACCTCTTATTTCAGTTATTCAGTTATGTCCTCTCCAACAATGCGTTTTCCTTTTTAGGACAAATATATTTACAAAAGTGGGGTGTTGCAATGGGAACACCCTGCTTCTAACATACGCTAATTTAGTGGTTAACCACTGGGAGAGAGAATGTTTGTTTACAAATGAATTATACAAGAAGGTTCTTTTATATGCTAGGTTCGTAGATGACATACTGATTGTGTGGGAGGGCACAATGGTAGAGTTTGAGAGATTTTTATGTCATCTTGAAAGTACATCAAGTTTTTTAAAATTCACCATGGAAGCATCTGATACAGAGGTGAACTTTTTGGATGTAAATCTAAGTATTAAAAATGGGAAGATTAGGTCTACGTTACACAGGAAGGAATGTTGGAAGAACACACTCCTCAGGTACGATAGTATGCACCCAAGACACGTGTTCAAGGGTATCTTAAAAAGTCAGTTTTGTAGGCTAGATAGAATATGTGAAGAAGATCTAGATTTTACATTACAGGCAGATAAGCTAGAAAATCTATTTATACAGAGGGGCTACAACAAGGTATTAGTGAAAGAAATTAGGAATCAAGTGAAGAGAGCTACAAATACAACAAATACATTAGAGATGGTGAAGACTAACTCTATCAAATATAAGAAACAGACTATGAGATATGATGAAAAAATACAATTTGTCACTACTTATACCAATGACAATAGAGTAATCAAAGAAATTATTAGTAGCCATTGGCAAATTTTAACTATAGATAGCAAGACATTAGAATTAGTAGGCCAAACTCCTAGCTTCACGTATCGAAATAGCAAGAATCTAAAAAGACTGCTATGTACTACACATAGCAGCAATGGAACAATAGGCACTCAGATCAGTAGTAAACTTGGAACATTTCCGTGTTATAATTGTAATATGTGTAAATCTATTACAGGGACACAGGTATTTACTCACCCTGTTTTGAGTTACTCATTCACTCCTAGATTTTTTGCATCTTGTAATACATGCAACATTATTTATTTAGCCACCTGTGAATGTTGTTCTGCATTTTATGTGGGACTCACAAAAAGAGAATTAAAGAAAAGAATTTACAATCATGCATATGATATTAAAAAGAATAATGAACTCAATGCATTAGCAAAGCATGTGATTCAATTTAATAGTCATAACTTTAAATTTAGGGTCTTGCAAATTGTAAATAAAAATGAAAGAGGGGGTGATTCTGTGAACCTTTTGGAACAAAGGAAACTAGAATGGATATTAAAACTAAGAGCACACCATCCTCTGGGCTTAAATCAATATGTCCCTTTGAAGCCGGTTTTAAAACATCATAGATAATGCAGATGTAATGCAGATGTTAAAATATAGATATCATGCATTTTTATATATATATTTTTATATACATGTTTTTATATATTACCATTTTCATATATTTTATTAACCAATTGATAGTATTGTTAGTTTTATATATACATATATTGATTTATTAGATCATATTATACAGTATTATACCATATATAGACTTGCACTATGCACTTTAATATATATTATATTAAGATGTAAACAATAAGTGGTTTTATTTGATGAAGGTTCCATGATTCTGAAATACTGGAAGATGAGTAAGATAATACAGTTTAGAAAGTTTTTATGTGATTAGTTTATGTATGTTAAGGTAGTGTTATGTTTTTTATGAAATATATTTATACAGATGTATGCAACATTCTGATTTGATTTAGGATATATATGTATATAATTCTGTATTTGAATGAATCTATTTACAAAAATGAATACATAGCCCTTTAACTGAAATAAGAGGTTGTCTTAAGTTAAGCCATTAAAAGGTTCTCTAATTAATTAATTATACTAATTGAATACAATGCTTGACTATATAAACTGAAATAACAGAGCTTGTAACAGAATCTGATGAAGCGTACTACAGCTACGCAAAAGCGCTTATTCTTTGTGGTTTTATGTATGGAATAAAGAGGAATTTTCATATTATTTCGTCTCACTTGAACTGGTTTCATCATTTGACTGTGTGAGTACTTTCAGTGACTTCAGTGCCTTCTCCGTGTGGATGCACTTGTGTTTGTTCTACTAATTTACTGCCTGGCTGTAACAAGTGCTCCTATATTGGTGTGAGCAGTTTTATCTGACTATAATTCTCACAATGTGTACACATTTACAACAGAACAGCCAATTTATGATTGCCAGTCACCCCTCACTGTGTCCACCACCCCTCTGGACGGGTCTTTGAGTCATCTGAGAAGCATAACACCTGTGTCACTGACACATACATTACCAATTCTCTGCAATAAATAGAAGATTGTAAAATACAATTTTAACAATAATACTTGTGATGACATTGAATAACCTGTCTATCTGAGAAATGTAAATGCCTGCCAAAAATGCTTGTGCCAACAGTAAAGATAAGAAGTGTATACAGATAAAAGATCCATTTTCTTCTGGATATATAAATAGATTTTAACATGTTACAACACCTAGAATTTGCCTGAGTAATGCAAGCATACCTTAGCAAATGCAGGTGACTTCTCTGCAGATGAATCACCTTCAAAGGAATAGCAACCTTCTGTTTTGTCCAAATACACGTCTCCTCACCTTCAACTTCCTTAGCTACATGGTTACTTTTTATAGTGTATATCCAGGCATGTGTGTTTTTGTGTGTGTGTGTGTGTGTGTGTGTGTGTGTGTGTGTGTGTGTGTGTGTGTGTGTGTGTGTGTGTGTGTGTGTGTGTGTGTGTGTGTGTGTAGCACACCTGGTAAACATGTTGAAACACATATCACATACAATCGGTAGGCCATGGTTCAAGTCTCACTTTATTAATGATAAAACTAAGAACCATTTTTTTCCAGTGATAATGTATTTTGGCCTTTGCTTGTCTCATTCACATGTTGCCCACAAGTGCACAAACACATCATACTACCACAGACAAAAAGGATAAATTGTAACTTTCAGAAAAGATACATTGTTACTTCTTTTACCTTCCATCGCACAAACATTCTAAGTGGCATTGAGCTGTGGTCAGCATGCATACACAACACTTACAGTTCCACAACACCTGCAGACAATAAAGAGACATGGTCAGTTTCAAAAAAAGATACATCGTACATGTGTGGTCTTCCAGTTTGCAAACACACCAAGAGAAGATGCGTGGCACTCAGCACTCATAAACAGTAATAAGTGTATAAAATGCACATGCTGCCTGACTTTCTCTGTGGCAACAAGGATAAGTTCATGGCCCCAGTACTGCTGAACCAGGGTTCTAATTGAGTAAGTTCCAAGTTTTACTAATGCTACTCCACTGCAATTTATATAAAAATAATCATACATAAAAATAACTTTGTATAGCAGGTGGACTGTGCATACACATGATATCATATATATTACAGGTATAAGTGTAGTTACAGTTCTACAATTAAATATTTATTTTCTGAACTGTCATGTCACACACATACATGTGTGTCTACATAACTAATGAGCATGTCTGGCAAACACGTCTTCTGTGGCATGAGCACTCTAGACAGTAATGAATGTAAAAAATACACCTGTGGCCTACCTTACCTGTGGCAACTGACATAAGCTCATGGCCATAATACAGGTGAGCCAGGGTTCTAATCTAGTATATACCAGTTTTTATTAAGGATGTTCCACTCAATTTTTAATAAAAATAACAATAAAAAGATAAATATACATAACAATACCTATGTATAGCAGTGAATATCATATGAATTATATATGAGACTGAGGGTATCCTAACAATTATGTTTCTGTAATTGAAAGATTATCTTCTGCCCTAGGATGGACTTCATACTTCAATGATAGTCATATACACAACTCATATAGTACACGTCTAGAAGGAAAACTGAATTGTAGTATGTGTTCTAACCCAGAACTCAGAAACCTTTCCTGAAAGTAATACAAGTATAAGCATTCACAGTATATTTTCACACATTACCCCTGCATCACATATGACAATACATAAACCAGTGCCTTTGTCAGGTCACACGCATATGACTAACTTAAGTGTAGCATCACTCAATCTTTAACATTTTAATATAATTAATGAGCATATTTGACAAATACTTCTTCTGTGGCAATGAAGAAAGAAAAGAAACACCTATGTTGAAAAATATGTATCCTTAATTTTACATAGGTTTGAATCCCACATTGTACAAATTACATTTATGAGTGTGTAAGGCCCCACGAAATATGTATCAAGTCATCAAAATTCATAAACCCCACTTCATCCATTAAAAGTCAAGTCATTTAAGAAGTATAGCAACAGATAAGCCATAAATTAATGTCAACTGTCACATTACCCCTCCTATTTCATAAAATGCCTTTTTTTTGTTTGGCAGTGTTTCTCTATGGGCACCATCATGCAAATGCAGTGGGCATCATTGTGTGTTTTTTTCCATACTAGCAGTAAAACGCGATATCATGAGTTGACAGGGAAAACACTTTAACTGTTGCTGGATAACCTGTGCAGACATGGCAGGAGCTAGAAAGGAAGATATAGTCTAGAGGACTCCTTGTAAAGTGCCACAGCCATAGGCTGTGGGGAACTATACCTAGTCTAGCTAAGACTGTCTCCAGTGGCATTCCATGCACTGGGGAGCAATGTAGGCACCATTACAACAACCTGAAAAAGGGCAAGTAGGCACAACTCAACTAGGGACTGGATGAGTTTAGGACTGCTGACATCTCAAAGTTGTGTAAGTTATAGACAGAGATACTTTAAATATTATACAAAGCTGGAGATAGCAAAGATTGGGATACATAACCCTCTTCTCTTTTTCTCTCCTCTTTATTTTACACTTACTCAGGAGAGTTCAGCAAACTGAGAGGTCTATGCTGAACACTTATAAAGAGAAAAGTAAGGGGTATGTATGCAGCACAAATTAACTATTATTTTATTAAAAGTATTGTTCCTCAATACATTACTAGTAAATTAAGCATGTATATCTTAACTGTAAATTCAAATATGCATGCTTCATTCTGCAGCTCAAGTTAAATGTAGGACTCAGTTGTAATAGTGCATTCAGATGTTGTGGGTTCAATTATTCAATTAAAATCTATTAAATATTAATTTCAACAAAATTGGAATAAATGCCATGTTGTTAACTTAATTTATATTATTTTTAAAAGCATATGTGTAATATATACATATTGCAAGGATTATTTGAAACAATTTTTGGTCCTATTTTGGATTCTTAAACAGTATAGTTAACACATAAGTAAAAATATATTTTTATTGTAGCAAATTATTGTATGTGACATATTATGGTTCAAATTATCTTTCTCTTTTTTTCTGTTACCCCACCACTTATCTCTCTTTTTTATTTTTATATGTGTGATGATACCGTTCTGATGTCATAATTTTCTGGCAACTGACAAAATGATTTCCAGAACAGGAATGTAGACCAACTAGTGCAGCTTAGCCTGCTACCACTCCAATCACTGCCACACCAATGCCCAGCACATCTTGGACCCAACTTGGCAGTACTGCCTCTGCAGCCCTTGCACTACCTGGCCCCTCAACATCAGATACATTACCCTGGCAGTTGGTGCAGTGGTACCCTTCTGGAGTATTGGAGGGGTTTGGGAATTTTGTCACCCACCAGGAGCTGCCAAGTATGGTGCTTGAGGTCATAGAATGTACAATTGTTGCACACCTCAGCTGTATGGAGAAGATGCTTGCTGGAATGCTGATAAAAAACAAAACATCAAGCACTTCAACAGAAAGCTGAGGAAGGGGACAGCGATGACAGCTCTGTGGTGGAGGACTAGATTCTCACAGTTCCCATGCTTGACAGGCATGGACCTCTGATGTCCCCCTCCCTATCCCAAATCATGGTGTTCCCCAACCTTTTGTGCCCCTCACCATTCCTCTCTCTGTCTTGTTTGCCCTGTTTATCTGCACCCACTTCCTCACCTACTCTACTTACCTGACCTTGACACAACTACGTTACTTCCCCAACATTCCTTTCTTTTTGAAATAAAATAAAAAAACTGGGCACCTGTCCCACTAAAAAAAATGTCCCATACATAGCTCTCCACTTTGCACATGTGTCTTCTTGACACACTTCATTCGGTCCAATTGGCTATACAACATGATTACGTTCTCACCCATCTGTGTTGAGGTGACAGTCTAAATTCATCCAATTTTCTGTCCATGTCTTTATCACACTGTTGTAAAAGTGGATAGTTATGGTTCTTTCCTAATTGGCTCCTGCATACTCCAATATTGCTTTTCTGCCCTTACCTTACCCCCTATTTCACCATTTTCCTATCTACCCCATTTTTACATGTTTAATCTCATCAAAAATAGAATCACACCACGCACTTAGCAGAAATGTCCCAAAATAAAGTACTTCACTTTTTATCCTCTGAATTTGTGTAGAGTTTGGCATTGTGCACCACTGCTGAGCGACGGTGAATGGCTCTTCACATCTTATGCCATAATGTGATTACCTTCATGCAATGCTGTTTAAACTCACTGCACTAAAAAAATACACAGTTACAGTAGAACTATGCAAAATTTACTCTAACATTTATTTAGACCGCTGAATGTATAAAAAATGTGAATCCACATGTGTACTGTTGACATAAATCAGTTGACTGATTTAAATGATGTTCATTTTTAGACAGTACTTCACTGTAGTCATTATCTCTCACACTATTGCAGAAATTATCATATTTACTTATGTAATGCCATCCTGACGTGTAAAAAATTAGATTGAGCTGGATTCTAACCCTTTGTCATGTCTGCTCAGAATATTGGCTTACTGCTCTTACACCTGCTGCCACAGGGAAAAGTAGGCAGCAAGTACAGAGGGAAAAATAGGCAGCAAGTATATTTCTTACACTCAGAACTGTTCAAAGTGCTGATGGCCATGCCTCACCACTTACTGTGTTTGTGCAAAGGACAGCAAACCAATAGAAATATTACTATTTTTCCATTTAAGCAGAGAACCACATTTGATTGGCACTTAACTCTGTGCAAAGGGGGAAGGAAATAGCAAAAGTCCTTAATGTTATTAAGGTTATGACACAACATTTCCAGTATAAACTACAGTATGAATACCATAGTATCTGTCAGCTAGTTCTCCCATAGCATATGTGCAAAAGTACTTCTCAAGTTCAAGTTGTATTCAGTTAATGTGAATCTCACATGTAGAAACACTTTGCTATTGATCACACAAAAGAGTTGAAAACAAAAAAAACAATGCAAAGTGGAAAACTGGATATATACAGACCACAGTTTTATTATTCAGCAGTTTTTCATTGGTTTGTTTGCTCAGTTCACACAAAAGAGTTGCTCAGAAGTGCACTATGTAAAGAGCTGACTGGCATGTATTACTATGCTTATTGCCCAGTTAGTCTTCATCTCATTAAAAGCCATGTAAAAACACAACCAAAGGGCAGGGACTTGTTAGTGACTGAACACATATTTACTCAGATTCATGTGTGCCCTGTACCCATGCACTTTTAAAAACATATGTCAGTAATAGTTCCCACATATCAACTATACTACAAAAATAAATACCACAACTGCAATGTTACATCAACTAAAGCTTGATACTGAAAGGCATAATAATGTGGCAAGACTGTTGCATTGGAGATTGTGCAAACATCATTGAAGTAGCTGAGAAGCATTAGAAACATTAGCTGCAAACATTGTAAAAATGATGAAGTTTATATCACATGGGATCACCTATTACCAACAGTTCAAAAAAAAGCAGATGCAAGAAAATCAGCTATAGTAGTCCAGGAAAAAAAGACAAAAGTAGCATTGGTCATTGAAATTGCTATACCCAGTGATTACAGTGTCTTACATACAGAGAAACGAAAAGTCATAACATTCCAGGATTTGCAAGCAGAAATGAGGGCAATGTGGAAGAAGGATACCCACACAGTTCTAATAGTAGTAGGAGAAATGAGACTCTTTATAAAAAAGAATGTACAGTCATATTTAGATGTTACTGATACATGCAACTTAATATAAATTGCCAAAGGATTCAATTCTGGGCACATTGTGAGTGCTGAAAAGAGTACTTTTGGCTATCATCAAAGACTGAAACAATACTATTTTCATGAACTTTAATCATACTTTGACTTAGGAATGGGGTCCTATCCCATCATGGTATTATAAACCCAAAAGTCTTGGAAAAATTAAAAAGTAGAGAAAGAATAGGCATTGAGATTCTGTTATACACGTCTTAATGTGGACATCAATTCATCATAAATATGAGCATAAGTACATTTGCAGTTGTATCCATGCTGATCACAATCTGTGTGTGTGTGTGTGTGTGTGTGTGTGTGTGTGTGTGTGTGTGTGTGTGTGTGTGTGTGTGTGTGTGTGTGTGTGTGTGTGTGTGTGTGTGTGTGTGTGTGTGTGCGTGTGTGTGTGTGCATGTGTGTGTGAGACTCTAAGTCTGTAATGTATACAGCATATTGAGAAACATGTGCATATGTCTCAGTTCCACAACATGCATTCCTTATTGCATCTAGTTTGAGAAACTGTCTTTAAAGTATACCTGTGCATTGGAACCACAACAGAAAATCCAACGTTCACACTTTGCACATCACTCTCACAACAGGACATTTTACCTACATCATATAGGTTCATAGGTGGCCTGTAGCATGCTACAAATTGTAGAGCAGTTTTGCCTATGGTTAGTTGCACCTGGATGGTGTCATCATCTATAAATAATAGTATGACAAGGCAAAAGCATACTTAGGCAGTTGGCACAATTATAAACTACTGTGTTCTGCAGATGGGAGCAAAATAGTTAGGTTGGAGTTAACGTACCACAATAGATACATTATGTGTGTATCTGTATGTATGTTTAAGTGTGTGTGAATAGTCAGAAGTACATGAGTCTATATCCTGTCAGCAATCCAGTCCCATGTAGAAAAACAATTTTTTACAGTCATACATACCTACACAGCCATGTCATACAGGTCTCACTATATCTTCTCCCAAACATACAATGATGATGTCATTACTATAAATTGTCCAGCAATAGTATAAAAGTCAGACTTGTACCATGGTGCACGCATTCAGTACTGTGTTCTCTAGCTTCTATAACTAGTTACAAAAGAGTTCTAATCTCACTACAGTTAATTGATGTGTATATGTAGTACGAAGAGCATGAGTCTGACATGTTAACATACCATCAGCAATCCAGCCCCATGGCACACAAATAGTTTGACAGTTGTATATGCCTACACATCCATTTCATACAGGCCTCCCAACATCTTCTCTGAAACAGAAAAAAATGATGATGTCATTGGCTATAAAATGTTGGCTAATACTATGAAAACCAGACTTATGCTGTAGCGTTTGTATTAAGTACTGTATTCTATAGATAGTTAAGTAGGGGTTCTAGTCTCACTGTGGTCAACTGGTGTGTGTTCAGTTAGTTCACATTCTGGAGGCAATTTTAGAACAGCATGTAAGACACTTCTACTACCATCTTCTTCTTGCCAGACAATGCCAATGTCGTCAGCTATAAAATGTTGTCTGACAGTAGGAAAGACATACTGGTGCTGTGGCACTATCATTAAGTAATGTGTTCTGCAGATAGTGAGGTAGGGGTTCTAGTCTCACTGTGGGCAACTGGTGTGTGTGTGTGTGTTTGTGCTCAGTTAGCTCATATACTAGAGACTGTTTTAGATGAGCATGTGAGACACTCTTACCACCATCTTCTTCTCACCAGACACTGCTGCTGTCATCAGCTATAAAATGTCTAACACAGCAAGAGCTAAAATTGTGCTGTGGTGCTTGCGTTAAGTACCATGTTCTATACATAGTTAGGTAGGAGTTCTAATCTCACTACAGTCAACTGCTGTTTGTGTGTATGTGTTCATTCAGTAATCAGTCTCAGTCTAATGACAATTTTAGAATGGCATGTGAATCCACATCTATGTCAAATACTCCTCCGAACATCTTCTTGTTAACATACACTAATGATGTCATCCTTTTTTAAAGTGCACACTGACATTGTTTAAGTCAAACTTGTGCCATAGCACAAGTGTTAAATTCTGTGTTCTCCAACTTCTGTAACTCGATAGTTAGACTTTCTAATCTAACAGCAGACAACTTGAGTGTGTAATCATTCAAATAATAGTTGTGAGACAGTTTTACACTGAGCTGTGACTCCACATCCATGTCAGACACTCCTCCCAACATCATCACAGCCTACAATGATGCTATCATACTCTATAAAGTGCACCGTGATAGTGTTAAAGTCAGACATATGGGGTGGTGCTAGTCTTACACTGTATGGAATCCATCATCTATAGCTACACAGATTTAATGTTCAAATCAAATCCAGTCAACTGCTGTGTGTGTGTGTGGTTCATGGTATATTACTCTCATTGTATGATCTTTTGATTCTGTTTTCATTTAACTACCACTTAGGATAACCTTTAACATAGCCCCATGAATCCAATATCCCCTTTTCCCTCTGGCTACATGACATCCTTCCTGCAGAGGACTGGATGACGTCTTCATCTCTAAGAATGCATATACACACACATCATGAAGAGGGTCCTTCCATAAGCCTGTGCAAGACATCTCCAGACTACTGGATATGTTATTGCTAATTCTGTCATGGGGTAGTGTATGTGTCATTTATGGACAGAGGCAGTATATATGGGAATCAGACAAATACACACATAAGCACATAGCCTTACTATCTTCCGTCATATAGATATAGTGATTTTAGTCTAAAATTGTATAATAATGGCTAGGATTTTATGTGATATTGGCCATTATCCTAGAAGTGTCCAATGACCCTATGAATATTTCACATGTTAATGCTGCTATCATCCACATGTGCTATGTTGAGGTGTGGATGTAAGGTAGGCCTACAAGAAAGTATTACAATCTGAAGACATGAAGTCATACTGATTACATGTGCACATATGCTTTTGTTTCATCCACATGTTGTAATGCTGTTATATACACAAACATATCACAGGTTTTGATTCAACTGCCACCTTGTGGAATTTATTGTATGTGCAATTGTATTGCTGTTCCCAAGAATTATTGAGGTGGTCCCCAGCAGCACTGTGTGACTATCAACATTTGTGTCAGTAACTGTTCTGCATGAGACACATCCACTCCATTTGTAATGTGCCCATATATGGTATCAGGGTACTCATACACAGCTTTTCAATGAAAAACATATATGCATATGATGTGCAATTGATGTAATTATATGACATACGTAAGAGTTGTATGACTGTGTGAACATTACCACTGTGTGGCATGTGATACATAATGAAAGTTGTATTTGGAGGTGTTGTCACAAATCATTTTTAAATAGAGTATGAAATGTTAAGGGGAATACACAACTAAGCACAGAGTTGTTTGTGGATGCCATTAGCCATACTCAAATGGAGAAAATAGACTATCTGATAGCTGACAGTTTGAATCAAACTTCATCTGCCTGCCCTCACTGGCCATCAGCCAAATTATATACATGCAAACATTACTCATTTTATTTTCTCAGGAGAGCAGCTCACCTGTGCACTCTGTAAGGCTAAAAACACAGAATCAATAGGCCCTGACAACATCGCAGGTTGCCTATACAATAACTTAAAACCTGACCTAGCAGACACAGTTGGATCCCTACTTAAACACAGCCTCCAGACAGCCTATGTTCTGCCAGAAGGGTGTATAGCAACAGTCATCCATCTGAACAAGAGGGACCACCACCTGATGCAGGGAATTATAAACCCATAATTCTAACTCTCTCATCTGTGAGGCAGACTAAAGACTCATTATGGACCTTATCAAAAAAGACACAGATAATCTCACGACCGTGTACCAAACTCATTTTTCTGATTTGTTAAGGCTACATCATGTCTGTTAAATCTGGTTGGCTTCTTCAAGAAGGTCACCAATGCCACACATGAGGGAAAGACTGTCATTCTGGATAACTTGACCTTACCTAGGCATTTGGCACAAATCCATACTCAAGTATTACAGAAAAACTGTCTCAAGTGGACATAAACACCTATGTCACCAAGTGGGTAGACAAATGGATCACCAGACAGGGCACATAATATCAAAGTGTGTGAACTCACCTCTAGCAAGAGTCCAGTGACCAGGTCCATATCTCAGGGTTCTATACTAGGTCCTTTCCTGTTCAATGCTTAATTCTCAGAAGTCAAGACAAACTTAGACATCCTTTGTCTAACCAACATTGTGGGTGACTGCAAATTGGTGACAATCATTGAATCCAAGAATTCCACTGATATACTGCAAACAGCACTAACACACACAAATGATTGTCGCCAAAGTCATGAAGACATACTAGATAAACAAAAATCATAATTATTCCCTTTTTGAAAGGAAACACACAAGCTAATTACAATATAGACAGTACACCCCTATAAGTAGACCAAGTGTTACATGACCTGGCTACTCGGATAGATAGTTAGAAGAACTTCCACCAGCATGGGACCACAGTGGTGACATACTCCTTGAATGTAACACAACCCCTGAGCATGAGCAGGCCATCCACATCAAGGGACATTATAATCCAATTGTTCTCAGCCCTCATCACACCAATAATTCAGTACAATGTACCCTTTTCCATGTGCCTCACCACACATCTTCCAGGAATGCTTTATTCAAGTTTATCACTTTTGCCAAAGTGAGCTTCCATACACCTTTTTTGGTCATACATAAGTATTCTTTGTAAAACATAACCATTAGGAGTTGAAAGTGTAGACTTCCCCACAAGGTGTTCTACAAGATGCATGTGTGATAGATCTTTTTGTGATGCATCCAGCTATGAAGGCAGAATTGCGGCTGACACCAAAAATAACCACAAAGACTTTTATAGCTATATCAAAAATCTTAAAGGCAATACCCAGATTTGCTCTGAGTTATTGCACAATAGCACCTCTTATACTGAGCCAACAGATATAGCCAACATACTGGCTGACAGATTCAGTGCCAACTTTACCCCTCTCTCCCACCCAAGGGCCCTATCACAATAGCAGAAGAAAGCCTGGTACCCACCATGTCTGTGGCACAGGCAAATGCTGCATTGTCCAAAGCCAAGAATATAGTGTCCATGGGACCTGATAGTATCCCTGGCTGCATCCTACATGAGCTACAAAACGAACTGGCACCACATCTGTGTGCCCTGTTCAATTACAGCCTTACTTCAAACTATGTACCTAACAAATGGTGCACTGCTACAGTCATCCCACTCCACAAAGAGGGAGCAACTACAGATCCTGGGAACTATCGTGCCATTACCCTGATGAGTCTGGTATGCAAAGCTATGGAGTGCATCATCATGGATCTGCTTAACAAAGGTATAGCCAATCTCCAAACTCTTAACCCACACAGTTTGGCTTTGTCAAGGAGAGATCCTGCCTGCTAAACCTGATTGACTTCCTTGAGGCAGTCACCAAGGCTGTGGATGAGGGTAAGGCAGTGCATACAGCCTACCTCGACCTAGCCAAGGCCTTTGATACCATTCCCCACTCAGGTATCATTGATAAACTCACCAAACTAGGCATCAATCCTTACATCACTAGCTGGGTTGCAAACTGGCTCACAGACAGGACCCACAGAGTGAAAGTTGCAGATTCCTAGTCAGACTGTCCACCAGTCATGAGTGGAGTCCCACAGGGCTCGGTTCTGGGCCATCTCCTGTTTGGCATCTACTTCTCAGAAGTCTAGACCAACACAGAAGGACTCTGGCTGACCAAGTTCAACATCCTACAAAATGGCCTCTCTGAGACCAATTACTGGTGTCAGAACCATGGCCTGAAGCTTAACTCCAAAAAATGCATTATCATCCCCTTTGGAAAAAGCTCAGTTCCCACGAATTACCACATTGATGGGAGCCCACTGATCATTGAAGGGGCCATACGATATCTCAGCACCCAGGTCGACAGCCACCTCACCTTCGACCACCACATTGCTACTGTGGTCAGAAAGTCCTTCTACGTGGCACATATTATAACCAAAGGTTTTGCATCCAAGAAGAAAGAGGTCATCATCCCTCTCAACTCATCTCTCATTAGACCAGTCATTGAATATAATGCCCCATTTGGCATGTACCTGACCAGACGCCTACAACAGCTAGAGAGGCCACAAAAGTACCTTACAAAAAGGATCCTAGGCCTTAAATACATATCCTACATGGACAGACTCAAGAAACTTCACCTATTCTCAGTCTCTTATCATCTACTTAGAGGTGATCTCTGCTTGACTTACAAAGCCATGTCCAACCCAGCTTTACTTGAAATGCTACACCTAAAGAAATCCCAATCCCCCCACGCCACATGCTCCAGAGATCACAACCTCATTACCACAACTAACAGCACATGCTGGAGGGACAGATTCATCTCCCAAAGACTGCCCATACTCTGGTATAAGCTTCCCATTCATGTCAAGCAGAGCATCTCGCTGGCCCTCTTCAAGAGAAATCTGATGAGTGGATGGGTAACAGAAAGTTCATTCCAGGGATCACTCCAGTTACCCTACTGGATAGGGGCACTGTGACCTAACATTGGGTGGCATGGTGCCTGGGCAATTGTTTGGGCTAGACTTGTAAAGGCTCCAGGGCCATTAGCCTAGTACACGCCTGTGAACCTATGAACCTAAATACACAACTCATTGACAGCACTGATGACATGGGTTACATTCCTGTAAGTGTGGATTTTGACACATGTCATGCAAACCTCACAAATAGCCAGGATTGCTTGTCATTTAAACTTCAAGTGTAACAGTGCCCCTCTTAACACCTCCAAAAAGTGGTAATTTTTGAGAGAGGTGTGTTTGATTCCTCTAACAGATTACAGACAAATCATTACATTTGTACAAGTGTATTCCTGCAGAACATGTATAATAACTTACAATCACGTATTTTATGTCAATGTCACAGACTAATGGTGGTGTTATTCTGATATTGTCCATGATTGTGCTTCCTTCTGTCTACTGTTGTCCATGAGTCTGATGCTATGTATCCTGACTGGTTGAGATCTATCCTGATATTACATTCAAATTCAAGCAACAAATTTTGCACGTCTTCACAATATGCACATACCCCTTATTGTATATACCGTCCTTGCTAAATGTCCTCTCCTTTGATCATTTCAGGGTGCTTACATCACAACAAATCATCTCTACTGATATGTGACCTTGTGTGACAGTGACAAAATATATAATAACTGTATGATGATATGAATATACCCACACAGGAGATGTAAACAGCAGTACTTACTGTATTATGTACATGTAATTATTGCTCATGCTGTAACTGTCCTGT
The DNA here is from genome assembly GCF_019279795.1 of Protopterus annectens. NCBI lineage: Eukaryota > Metazoa > Chordata > Ceratodontiformes > Protopteridae > Protopterus > Protopterus annectens. The sequence continues at coordinate 963,003,553 of NC_056727.1, read as the reverse complement.
GTTTGGGGTATATGTACATTGACATGCCCTTATCTGGTGTACATTACCATGTCTCACGTGTTCTCTTCCCCTTTCTTCATTCTTACCATTCACATTGGTGGCCCTTTTCAATATACACACTTCCCTACAATAGTGTAGTTATAATGCAGTCTATGTACCCTCGATGATCACCACAAAACTTTTATTTCAGTATACCATAAACTTATTGCACTGTACATTGCACTGAGTACACCTTTCTGTAATGTGTTAGTACTGCAGTCATTGTCTTAATTTTAGTCCTGGTAGTCATTGTGGCTGTCTGTGCAATCTCGCAAAACAAGTTTCCCCTTAGATGAAGTTCTCTGCATGTCTAAATGTGTTTGTGCTACTTTACATGGTTTCTTGGCTGTTTTGAGTCACAAAACCTCATTTGTAACCTTGTATGTGCAGCATGCACAAGCAATTAGCACTGCTTTGAGTAGGCTTCACTCTAAGCCTACACAGAGTTTATTGGACCCCCGAGATTGTGTACCAAGGACAAACTGGTTAATGGAGAAACAAATAAATCAAAAGTAGATTTTCTCATCTTCTTAAAGATGCACTGTGCTGTTACAACTTTAGGGTCAGGATCCCTCATGGTACAAACATTTGTGACCACTAAGCATTCGGCACGTTTAGCCTAGCTACAATTATTTAACACCTACAGAAAATGCCAGGTGACAAGGACAAGCAGGCAGGCAGCCCATCTGATAAGTGAAGCTGCTTCCTTTTCCAAGGTACAAGGTTTTAATCATTCCACCTTCATTTGCCTGCTGCATGACCTTGAACAAGGCACTTAACCAGACAGTGCTTTGCTGCAATTGGGAATTGGGGCTAGGCTCCTTTATGGTCTCCTGGACTGCATGCCTAGTAACTACCTAAGAATATGTAAACATTTAGCTGCCAAGATGATTGCAATTCACAAATGTGTGTGTGTGTGTGTGTGTGTGTGTATATATATATATATATATATATATATATATATATATATATATATATATATATATATCACAGGTATAAATATGGTTTAAGTCTTGTTTGAGTAATGCTCATGATTTAGGTTTTACTAGGTTGTTTCCCAGCCTTAAAGTGGTCCATTTTACTGTGCATGCAAATATGGTCATACTGCATACAACTGTGTAAGCTTGGAAAAGGATTTACTTAGGAGAACTTGGTTTAATTCTATATTACCACTAAGGGAATCACTGTCTTCTATATCTCTCTCTGTCTGTCTCTCTTTTTGTAGAAGAAATGCTGTTGAAATTAGTATTTTTAGCAGACAGGGACAAAAGAGAGTACTGATGTTTTAAATCCAGCGATGGTTTAGGGAAAAAAACAAATGGTAGATCTGTATCAGTGGTGTTTTTTTGTGGAAAGGAATTACCATATAAAGCAAAAGTTTCACTTGTAGTAGTCAAAGATGTACTCTGCTATGGGGTGTGATACTAGGTGAGTGTAAGTTTTGGTTTAAAGTAACAGAATATCTGTGTGGATATTTTACAGCATGAGTTAAAAAAAAAAAAACAGTAAATCCTGAAATTAATAATATCATATTCTTATATTTCAGGAAGAGGCTAGAGGAATGAACCAGTCACAATAAAGTAAAAGAATAAATGTATATGAAATGTGCGCTGGGGGTGTGTAGGCTGACGCAAGATCTGATGTGGCATCAGAGTGGACAACCAAAGCACTTAAAACTGATTAGGAATGTTATGTTTACTTGAACATTCAACAGGCTGGCTGACACTTTCATCTCAAGAGACTGTGGATTAACAAGTACTATTTAATGTAAAAAAAATTAACAAAAAATCTGTTTTCTCTCACACTCATAGCATCTTACCCACTTCCAAAAGTCACTGCTGGTTCTTTCACTTGTTATTCAGGCTGCTTCAGGCACCAGTCACCTGATGCAGCCTGAGCCAATGACTGTTTTCTCCTTCATTTAGCAACCTAAACAGCTCCCACTGAAGGGTCATTTCTATTATCCTCCCAAAATGACAAAGGGACCTTTACCCCTATGGGGCAGTATGGCAGAATGCTAGGCTGTTTGAAAAAAAAACACCCTAGCCAAGTAAGTGTAGTCTTTTTTTGTCAGAAATCAGAGTTCCAAGTCCTAGAATGGGAAAGTCATCTATGTCTAACAAAAATTAAAGAAATAAAAATGAAACATTCTTCTTCTTAGAGTAGACTGTAGCCCTGCAGCCTGGCAGGAGAAGGCAGTACTAAGAAAACAGTCTAGATAGGGCTATTCTACAAAATAGGGATAAAATACCTAAGAAATCCTCATATATTATATATGTTTGTACTCACATACAAATATACGTAGTCTTCCTTATGGTAGACCCCTGATAAAGACAGTGATAAAAATATGTAACTGGTACATTATGAGTATTATTTTATTTGTGCATTTGGTGCATCATCAAAGTTTGTCTACACTCTCAGTGTGTCATAAACAATTTATCTGCATCCTTGTGATGTCATTGGTTCTACAAAACATCCCTAAACCCACCATATTTATGCTAATGTCTTCCCCCTGTTTAGATATTGCATGGCACTTTCTCAAATGTGTTGAAGCAAAAACAAGTGATTCCTTGAAACTACTCTGTGGCATTTTTGGGAGTTTCTCCCTTCCACGCTGCATAACTATGAAGTCGGTGTAAATAAAAGTGGGAGTGAGGGTGCAGGATGATTTGCCCCATGCAAAACAAAATAGTTTGGAGCTGCTCCACCACATAATATGTAATCAGCAGTTTTTGAGGTATTGTGAGTGAGGAATTGAAATATGATGGATGCCTTATGGGTGTCTTAAGAAAACTACTAAAATTATCTATTTATAAGAAAATTAAGCTAATATAGCCACTTGAAGGAAATAGAAAATGCTACTATGACATAACACACAAAATGGTTAAATGGAATATGTGAGGGGCTGTTTTTTGTGATACAAGAATTACCTTGTACTTGCAGGATGTGGAAACATGGTCTGTGACTAGTGGAAAATTCGTTATATAAACAGTACAAAACAGTTTATGTATCACACACATACAAGACTCCTATGTATTCATAAATGTGTTCAAGGATCTGTAAAAAAAATCAGCAGGTGATATCAGTAAAAGCCAACCAGTAATGTCAGTAATCAGATCAAATTAAGCTGTCTCTGTTCAGTGCCAGTTGTGTAAAGGATAAATTGCCTGACCTTGGGTCACTCCTGTAATAGGAAAAAGATCCATATCTTTGTAGTTACTGAGACATTTCATGCTATCAGATCTAATGGAAAATGTGGCGGAGTCTCCACATTAGTCAAAGAACATATTACTTCGAAGCAGATACCAAGAGACCCACAAACTAAGCTTACTTAATTACATATCACTATAGATAGGATAAATTATCACCTAATACTTTGCCACAGAATACCTTCTATGTCCCCTGATGATCACATAAGATTTCTTAGTGTTCAAAATTATCACCATATGAACAAAAACTCCATTATTTTTGGAGGCATTAAGTATCCTTCAGTAAACTGGGACACCTATACCTACAATGTTGGATATGACCCAATATTTCTACACTGAATAAACAAATCTCCCTTGAGCAGCCGATAAACTTATTAAGGGACACAGCATTCTTGACCTTCTGGCATCTCCTTTGACAGTGAAGTATGACCACAAACTTGTGACCTTCACCTTTATCGAATCACCAAGGCAAGAGACCAAAGAGGGCTGGCTCCTTAAAAGCACCGAATGCAAGCCATAGCTCTCTAAGTAAGAGTCAAGTATAGAGACAGGGCTTCAAGTCTGCGGATGAAAGTAAACAGTTGAGATTAGCAGGGGAGGTCTACATTACAACTTAAAGAAATCAATTATCCAGTGAGTAGAGTAGTAAAGACCTGCAACAGTATATTGCTACTCGTCAAACAGGCAAATAATCTGGAGTTAGTTAAACAAAAGTTGTGTATTGCTATATTAAGGCTTACTATCTAAGTGGATAAACAACACCATAAAAAACAGCAGCAGAATAGTATAATTCTGAGGAATGTCTGGAAGCCTCTTTTAAAAGGAAAGGGAAGACTACCAGCAAAATGAAATGTGAAGAAGAGCAAAGACAGAAGCAGAAAGAAATAGCAGTCCAGGTAGTAACAATGTCCATGCCTGCAATGGACATGTACAAAGCAGGCACAGAAGCACTAAGAGAAAGAAGAAAGATACAAGCAGATACTGATATATTAAGGGATAATGGGAATGGGGCCAGGAAGGAACAGTATCAGCCAGACAAAGGTCTGAAATAAATAATATAATCACCTTCATGAAATAAGGAAGGCTTAGTCTGCCAGCTTAGGAGAAAAACTGTCTTTGTTCAGGGAGATATGCACAGATATGGCTGGGACCTACGATGAATCCTTAACAAATGATAATGATCTTGCACATGCTACAAGGTTAAGACGGTTTTCCATCGCAGGTACTGAAAGGGATAGTTGGAGTACTTGTACTGATCTACTAAACTGTTTATTCTACACCTTCAGGTTGGTATGGTGCCAAAGAATTGAACAGGTGTTAACTACAAGTACAGACAATGCCAGGGGTTATTCAAGTAGTTGCCAGATCAGTTTTAGAAAAAATTATCAACATTACATTTTCTGTTTTGCACTTTTTCATACCATTTCCCATATAGTAACTAAAAATCCTGACTATGCCCTCTGACTACACTGCTGTCTTTTATAATTACATTCTTAAATAAGACATTGCCTCCAGCTTTGCCTACTGTGACAACCTTGGTTTCTTGCTTTACAATCATACACCTATGCTACCTTGCAGGTTTACCTTTTAACAACTTCTGTAGTTAAACAGTTATCCTAAAATTTCTTTTTCTAACTGTATTTAGATATATTTTCTCTGAGGTTGCACAAACTTGGAGAAAAGGGAATGTCTGTATGAAACATGAAATCTCCCTTTCCCATTTTCTCTTAAGTGCTAACTGTCTCAAAGCAAAGCACAGTATCTGTGACAAAACAAACCACAATATAAAATATGTTATCAACACTAAAATATGAATCAGCATATGTGATCTAATAACAGAGAGCATAATTAATGAAAGCATTGCCACTCATTATTATTTACTATTTTGTAAACTGGAATTTTTAGCTATTCAATGCCCATTTCCAGAAGAAGCATAGGAATAAAAGAACCAACCTTTTACGCCAATGAGCTTATCAATTTAATAAATAGCAAGACCAAGCATCTGAACAGTTAAATGAATTGTATAAAAGAATGATTTCTAGATTATGTACACTAAAATCTGCACCTACATGGCTACTCACACAGAATACCCCTAGCAGAGGATTCATCTAAAATAAATACACATCTCTTTACAAGAACAGGATGCAAATGGAATTACCACTCATATCTAGAATATACAATACTCTCATCAATACACAAGTGGTTACTAATGCAGTTATTAATACTTGACAGATGATGACATAGTCTAGAAAATTATGGACAATTGGATACAGAAAATATTAGCAATACAATGGTAAGCAACAGGATAAATACAAACAGGGATACCCATCATCTTCTTTCAGCTGTTCCTGTTAGGAGTCACCACAGCGGATCATCTGTTTCCATTTCTTCCTGTCCTCTGCATCTTGCTCTGTCAAACCAACCACCTGCATGTCCTCTCTCACCACATCCATAAACCTTATCATAGGCCTTCCTCTTTCCCTGTTACCTGGTAGCTTCATCCTTAGCATCTTTTTCCCAATATACTCAGCATCCCTCCTCAGCACATCCAAACCAACATAATATTGCCTCTCTGGCTTTGTCTCCAAACCTTCCAACCTGGGCTGACCCTCTAATATACTTATTCCTAATCATGTCCATCCTCATCACACCCAGTGCAAATCTTAACATCTTAAACTCTGCGACATCCAGCTCAAACTCCTGCCTTTTTGTCAGTGCCACTGTCTCCAACCCATATAACATAGCTGGTCTCAGTACCCTCTTGTAGACCTTCCCTTTCACTCTTACTGGTACTTGTCTGTCACAAATCACTCCTGACATTGTTTTCCACCCACTCCATCCTGTCTGTACTCTCTTCTTCACCTCTCTTCCACACTCACCATTACTCTGAACTATTGAGCCCAAGTATTTAAACTCATCCACCTTCGCCACCTCTACTGCCTGCATCCTCACCATTCCTCTATCCTCCCTCTCATTTACACACATATATTCTGTCTTAGTCCTGCTGACCTTCATTCCTCTTCTCTCTAAAGCATATCTCTGTCTCTCCAGGGTCTCCTCCACCTGTTCCCTACTCTCACTACACATCACAATATCATCTGAAAACATCATAGTCCATGGGGACTCCTGTCTGATCTCGTCTGTCAACATGTCTATCACCATTGCAAATAAGAGGATACCCACTCCTTTGAAAATTAGACAATAGGATGGTAAGCTACAAATCTCCAGCAGTTCCAGGTATCATCCATCCTCAACCCCTTTTCCCATTTTGCACATGGGGTCGGGGTGTCACTTCCATGGTGACAATCATCTTGAGCCAAGGTTTACACCACCAAGTGGCTAGCCCTACCATGGTAGTTCATTCACACCACTCCCTCATGCACACACTCTTACCTACGGCCAATTTAGAATGCCCAATCCACCTACTGCATGTCCTTGAAATGTGGGAAAAACCTGGACTACCCAGAGGAAACCCATGTGACCACAATGAGGACATGCAGACTCACACAGTTGAGAATCAGACCAGAAAACGTTTGCTGTGAGCCGATAACACTAATGACTGCACCACCATGGCCACCCAGTTCCAGGTATCAACGGTGACATTTCTGCTAAAAGCTTAAATAGTACAAGAAAACTGAGTTTCCAAGAAAACAAAAAGGACAGAAAGGAGGAAGATACTAGGACTAGTAGATACAAATACCAAAAGAATATGAATATCTGTAATTCTTAGAACCACATTTTAAATTAAAAAAGGTACCATAAAGTCAAAAGTTAGGTAGTTCTGAAAAATGTAAGGTCTTCACAAAAGTTGTCAGTCCCATGAAGGTGTTTACTCGAGGAGGTACCAGTGACCAGAATGGTAGACAAATTCAAAGTATTCACTGGAGAGAATGAAGCTTCATGACACCCATGCAGATGGACAATACAGTAACGACTGCTGAATCCTACACAAATGCACTCTATAAGCACTTACATGAGTGCATGGATCATGCTATCCCAAACAGAACCAAGAAGCTATCCTCCAAAAAAAAGGAAGCCAATCTGGTGGTCCCCTGCCATAAATAAACTCTACAAAAAAAGGAAGAAACTGTTGCAAAAGAGAGTAAAATCCCATGAGTGGAGGAGCTCTCTGGTCAGCCTCAGTAAGAAGCTGAGATCCCTTATAAGATCCTCCAAAGCTAGTTACGAAAACATGATCGCCACTGATTCTAAGGATAACTACAAAGCATTCTATAGCTATGTCAAGAATCTCAATGGCAACACCCAGATCTGTTCTGAGTTACAGCACAATGGCACAAAAATTACAGAACCAACTGATATTGCCAACATCCTGGCAGATAGGTTCAGTGCTAACTTTACCCCCCTCTCACCCCCTAAAGGGCCCATATCTATACAGTATGAATGCAGAGTCCCTGTTATCACAACTACACAGGTAAAAGCAGCACTCTTTAAAGCCAAAAACACAGCATCCATGGGATCGGACAACATCCCAGGCTGTGTTTTACACAAACTTCAGAATGAGCTGGCTCCCCACCTAAGCACCATGTTCAATCATAGCCTCACGTCAGGCTTTGTGCCCACTGAATGACACACAGCAACAGTTATCCCACTCCATAAAGGGGGAGCCACCACTGATCCCGGCAACTATCGCCCTATTAGCCTATCAAGCCTGGTCTGCAAGGCCATGAAACGTATCATCATGGAATTCATAAACAAAGACATTGGCAACCTCCAAACTCTGGACCCCACCCAGTTCAGGTTTGTGAAAGGCAGATCATACCTCCTGAACCTGGTTGACTTCTCTGAGGCAGTCACCAAAGCTGTAGACCAGGGTAAGGTGGTTCACACAGCCTATCTTGACCTTGCCAAGGCTTTTGACACCATCCCCCATTCTGGAATTATAGTTAAACTCACTAAACTAGGTATAAATCCCTATGTCACAATATGGGTTGCCACCTGGCTCACTGACAGAACCCACACTGTAAAAGTTGCAGACTCCAAATCTGACTTCAAACCAGTGACAAGTGGAGTACCACAGGGTGCAGTCCTGGGACTGCTCCTGTTTGGTATCTACTTCTCTGAAGTACAGGCTAACACAGAAGGCCTCTAGTTAACAAAGTTCACAGATGACTGCAAACTAGGAGCTATAGTTGAGTCCCCAAATGATGTGGGCATCCTACAGAAGGGCCTCACTGAGACAGATGCCTGGTGTCAGAGCTATGGCCTCTAGCTCAATGCCAAAAAGTGCATTGTTATCCCCTTTGGTAAAAACTCTGTACCCATGAACTACCACATAGGCGGTAGTCTACTTAACACTGAAAGTGTGATAAGAGACCTTGGGACACAGGTGGACAGTAGTCTCTCCTTTGATAATCACATTGCCACAGTAGTCAGGAAATCCTTCTACATGGCACACCTCATCACAAAAGGGTTCTCATCCAGGAAAAAAGAGGTCATTGTTCCCCTCTACTCGACACTGATTAGACCCATTATAGAGTACAACGCCCCTTTTGGAATGTATCTCACAAGACATCTGCAGCAGCTGGAAAGGCCACAGAAGTACCTCAGAAAGAGGATTACTGGCCTCAAACAGATGCCCTACACTGACCATCTCAAAAAACTCCAGCTTTACTCCGTAGCATATCGCCTACTCCAAGGTGATCTCTGCATAACATATAAAGCTATGTCAAACCCAGAGCTGTTGGACATGCTACACCTAAAGAAATCCCGATCCCTTCGAGCTACACGCTCTAGGGACGTAAACCTTGTCACCACAATAAGCAGGACATGCTGGAGGGATAGATTCCTGTCCCAGAGACTTTCCATACTCTGGAACAAGCTACCCATCTATGTCAAGCAAAGTTCCTCATTAGCACTCTTCAAGAAAAATCTTGATGAGTGGATGAGAAGTAGGAAATACACCCCGGGGATCACTTCTGTGTCTCTGCTTGACAGGGGCACAGGAAATTAACTTTCTTGGGTTGACATAAGTCAGGGAACTTTGTTGGCTAGGCTTACTTAGGCCCTTGGGCTGATAGCCTAGTACCTACCCATAAACCTATGAACCTATGAACAAAAAGAGATATGAGGCCATTAATATCACAAGTTCACTGACTGAGAGACCCTGCAGTGCTTGTTACCAGTTTATGCATCTCTGTGCTTTTTTGCAGAGTCACTAAAATCAAGGCATTGTGTTATGATAATCTTCAGGGAGAGCAATATATTGTAGTGGGGTCATTTAGCTGAATGGTTTGAAATAAAAATAAAAAAAGTAATAAGCGCTGATTTTTAGTTAAAATATCAGTCAAGGAACAGCAGCAAAGACATAAAGTGCCAAAGATCAGGTGAAAACTAACCTGCAGACAGCAACAATGCACACATAGGTATCCAATAAGAAGAGATAAAGGTTCTGGTGTAAAATGAAGCACACT
>NC_056727.1:962345670-962365874 GCF_019279795.1 Protopterus annectens | reverse complement strand
GCACCTATTGCAGTCCTCCTCTAGCTGATTGCATGTGGAACAGCTGTGATGATTTTCCCATAGCCATTTGCAGGAAAAACACAGTACAATATCTAGGAACATCATGTTGGTGTTTGCCCATGACAGTCGCTGTGAGTGGTACCTGGATCTGATGTTTGGTAAATGGCATCACAGATGATATCTGGATGTTCCTCAAATGACATACACAGTGGGGAATAGCCTAAAGACAGGAGGGTGATGTGCCAGAAATGACTACAGCATGTAAGTGTAGCTATGCTTCATTGAGACAACTGCCTGTTTAACAAGTTGTGTGTGGTAATGGCTATTCTGCATGTTTTAAAACTGACAAAGTGCTCTGTTTGTGAGAGAACCCCCATCTGTAGCGCAATCTGTGGACTGGTCAGTGTGTTGAACCATTTGTTTCCCGTGTTACTCACTGAACACACATCTGTGAACAGCAGGAGCATAGTGTGAAGATTGCAGCCAGTACATGGTGATAGTGATGAGTTACTGCCATCGCATCCCTGACTGGGCATATGTCACATGAAACAGTGGTATGACAGACACTGTCTGGGGTTCTCAGTAACACGTCTGTCTGAGGGAGTCTTGATATTACATGGGATGACACCACTACATAACACAGGCATTGCTGGTGTTTCCCTTTTCATTCCTTTGTAATGCCTTGTTGTCACATAGGATGTTCCTGCTATATCTATATATATGTATCCATCTATATGTTGGACATAAACACTCACACATACATCTACATGATGGAATACGTTTGTGATACAGTCCAATTTCTGTATATCTGCCATGGCTTTGTGGTAAATCACAATAACTGTGTGTGCAGGGTCCTGGTTTCGAGCCTTGCAGAGGCCATTTATTTTGTAGCTGGGCAGAACAAGGCCATTGGATACGGTGTGATTAAGGCACATTAAAGCAGTTGTGAGTGGGTATGTGTGGGTCTGCGTGGTCCTAAGCAATGCTAACCTCTGGTTACAGTTTCTTACACTCAGTTAGCCTCTACATTGTTTTACCAGTGTAATACTCGCATAATGGCAGTCAAACAGGCTTACACCCGCTTGCTCCCACAGTTGCAAATGCACTGCATTTGGTGTTTACATCTGACAGTCACACCTCTGCATGGGAGTGAGGACTATGATATTACCTTGTTATGCCTATTACTATTACATCAGATTACATGCCTACAGTATCGGGAATGGCTGCCCATTAGGAAACAGCATGCCGTTCAACTGTACGGAATCCGCGGCCTGTCCAGAGTTTGATTCATATTATTGGTGTGTTCCTCTTACAATCTGCACCCATCTGGCTAATGCATGGGAAATGACACTCTTCAATACACACAAGTAATTGGGTTTTGGAACCCACATCCTTCAGCCGAGTCATGCTACTGCATACCTAATATTCTATCATCTTCCTAAGGTTGTCAGTGGAATATGTGCTTTCTGTCCCTAGCAGACCTCTCATATGATTGGGGAAATATACAAACTAATCAGGGACATGGCATAACAACATCAGGGGCACAATTAAATTACTGGTGCTATTAACCTGACACATTGACAGACTTAGAGCATATGAATTCATACACATTTTCTGAGGTAAATGATGTTTATAACTCTTAATTGTTGTCATTATTCATTACGTGTAATCCCCACCTTTCCTCCAAATGTCACTAGTTTTAGGAGGGATTAAAAGGGGCAGAGTTAGAAACCGAGTCGAAATCTGGGACGTCCCTGGAAATTAGGGACAGTTCAGAGGTATGGTCCCTATTTGTTCCCCCAATGGTTTATGTCCTGTCCAGTGGATGTGCTCTTTGGGGTTGAGAGGTATGGGCGTCAGCTATGCCCATTTTGGAATATTACTTACATCCCCGGGGCAGTCCTAATACAACTGCACCAGTCAACACCTGCACACCTAGGCCCATAATTGCATACCCATAGTTCCCCCACCTGATACTCCTCTACAACACTTATCCTTACTGTGGGTGCAGGTGGGGTATAAACACACCACTACACACTGCCCACTCTCCCCATGTCGGGACACATGTCGTACGTTGTGTTGACCCATGGGTTATCAGGCTTGCAGAACCTACTGATCCGTGTACATCTACAGGCTGGTTTGATAAGTCATTAATGGGACTGTCTCCGATCATTAATTTTTTGTGTCCTACAAGGGACATCGGTGTCTATGTTTCAAGATTAGACCTGGCAGGTGTCTCCCACTGATAGTAGCCTGCCAGTGGTCTGGGAAGCAGTGGTGTGTTTACCTTTATTGTATGTCTGTATGTCTCACCGGCCTAGTTGGGTGGGTGGGGGGGTTGATGCTACATGTTACACGTTTGTTTATTAACCCCTCACCCCCATATGCATGGCCTGTGAATATATGTTACTCGTAACTGCTGTATCATATCCTAGCTATATACATGTGTATATTTACAGTCACAGACACACACACACACACACACACACACACACACACACACACACACACACACACACACACACACACACACACACACACACATATATATATATATATATTATATATATATTGTTATATTACTATATACAGATATATCTGTATATGTATGCATAAATGTATATTTATATTTTGCTGTATATATATATATATATATATATATATATATATATATATATATATATATCACAACATATGGGTGGCTGCATATGTATATATTTACATATTTACATGTGGGTATGTATCTGTATTCTGTCTCTGTATGTATATATTTGTACTACGGAGAGGGAGAGGCTTATCTCTATGTCACTATGGGTAGATATATTCACACATACCTCTACATATATACGTCTACATCTGGTTATTCCTTTCCTTGCCATATAGATTACACTTTGCTGCAGTGGGACTCGTAGTGAGTGCGGCTGCTCATTGGGCGATGCCTCTGCCCAATGAACACATTCGCTTACATCCCTAGAGCTGTCCATATAGACCCACATCAGCCAACACCTGAACACCTAGACCCATAATTAGATATCCATAGTTCCCCCACCCGCACCTCCTCAACAGTACCCATCCTTACTCTGGGTCCTGGTCTGTTCTGGACACGCCACTACACACTGCCCACTCTCCACTTCACGGGACCCATTTCATACAATTGTCTCAGCCCATGGGTCATCAGGGTTTCCCACCCTTGTATTCTAAGTATGTATAAACCCCAGCCATAATGGTCAGTCTATCACCTTCTTTTGGTCTTGGCAATTTTTGGGCTGTCCCACAAGGGACGCTCCAGTCTGTGTTACAAGATTAGAATTCACGGGTGCACTGTGTACCCCCCCCAGTTGGATCCTGCCTGTGGTTTGGGGAGCAGTGGACTCTTTACATTGTTTGTGTGTATGTTTCCAACGTGTTTCATGTTTCTTGCTTGGGCTCCTCACTTCCATTGGCATAGCCTGTGAACATATGTCATTCTTGCGTGCTGTTTCCTATCATAGCTGTATATCTGTATACATCTACACGCACACACACACACACACACACACACACACACACACACACATACGTATATATATATATATATATATATATATATATATATGTATATGTGTGTATATATATATATATATATATATATATATATATATATATATATATATATATACATATATGTATATGTCTGCAACTATATATATATATATATATCTATACATATATGTGTATATTTATATATATATATATATATATATATATATATATATATATATATATATATATATATATATATATATATATATATATATATATATATATATATATATATAAATATATATATATATATGTGTGAGTGTGTGTGTCTGTAAAGCAATACATACCCCACGCAAACGCACTTACACATGCTTACTGGTGTTTATATATGGCTGACCTGCTTACTAGTGCCTTATTCATTATGACACTGACACTTCATTCCAATTAACTTTTAATTGATATTTTGCAGGTTATACTGCAGACAGATGTCGCAATATGTTCATGCACAGATTACCGATGGTAAATGGTATGTGATATAGTAGGATTCGGTATGGGAATGTCTGTTTGTTTGGGGGTTGCTCTAACCAATACACTATTGCTGTGCTGCTTCATTTGCATATATACCCATATACCCATGGCTTCTGGTTCCCCAAACACACACCCCAATGCCTCCCTAACACTGCTGTCATCCATTCTCCAGTCAGATTCGTGGTCTATACACACCACTACACACTGACCACTCCCTACTCCTATAGACCCATCTCATCGGTTGACTCACTCCACATATCCTCAGAGCTCCCAAACATTTAGCCCACAAACACTAGTGACATGAGCGACCAAAAGAATACTTTTCTCAATTTTTGTGTTGTCCCACATGGGACACACATGTGTTTATGTCAAGATTAGACTCTATACTTCATTACATCCTTACTCCCGTTAACATGACACTACAATAAATTAATATGTATGACTATGTGGTAACACACACCTTACACGTGAGAGCCTAATTATGTACGTGTTCAGCGTATTTCTTTTACAAATAGACCTGTTTAGTAATTGGCATTGCTGCAGCAGGCAGATCACAGAAATGATTCCATGTGTGGGAAATTCTTCACATTTGATTATTTTTAGCACATGACTTCGGACATTTATTTTTTATTTTTATTTATTTTATTTTATTTTACATTTGTTGACTGGGATAGTCCGACTGGATGCATGTCCATTTTCAGCGGAGGCCCGGGGAGAAAAGCTCCAAGGGAAAGCAGATACAGCATTACATAATACCAGCATTGCATATTACAAACAGACTATTTACAGAGATTACATAAGTAAGCAAGTTAAACAAGTTCCACAGGTTAGAGTTAATCCTGAGCGCAAGTCAGGATTAAATTAAATTACACAGTAAACTGGTTAACAGATTTTTACACATTCTAGAGAGAGTTAGCCAGGCTTGATACATTGACATAGCCAGTTAAGAGACAAATGTTGTTTGAGTCTAGTTTTAAATTGACCTAAGGTGGAAAGTAAGGTAATATCAGCTGGAAGAGAGTTTCAGGATCTACTTACAGAGTTTGCAAAGAGAGAGTCACCGGCTGTGTTATTAATTTTGCTAGTCTGAATTAGTAGTTTGTTAGAGGATCGAAGCGGTCTAGGATTGTTATAGGGGTGATAATATTTTTAAGTGCAGGAGTATTGTCCGGATTATAGAGGATTTTATAGGCCATAATCAGTTGGTTATACTGGATTAGACTGGGTAGTTCAAGCCACCCAAGCTGATTTAGATTGATGCAATGATATGTCCTAAAAGGCAGCCCAGTGGCAAACCTGGCAATCTGGTTGTAGCAAATTGAGAGTTTGTTAAGGACAGTCTTGTTTAAATTCGAGAGTAGAGGGGATGCATACAGAAGGGTTGAAAGAAGGTGAGAGCGAGCTATGGCAATTTTAGCTGGAGGGGTTAGGAAGGCTTTTATTCTGTAGTGACCCTAGTTTTTTATTGATGGTTTTAATAGTTTGGTTAATATGTAGGTTGAATTTTAGATTATTGTCTATGATGACACCGAATAGTTTTTTAGAGGGGTCAGGGGAGATTATTGTGCCATCATTTGAATTTATGGTAAAGGTGAAAGTGGTAGACCTACGTGTTGGTGAAAATAACAGCATTTTAGTTTTTTTGGGATTTAGGATAAGATGACGTTCAGAAAGCCAGTTTTCTATTGTATTAAAGGTGGTCTGGGTAGCTGACCATAACTCTATTGGAGATGTGGCTGATGAAATCAGAGTAGAGTCATCAGCATATTGGATACAGCTGACTTTTGGGATGACAGTATAAAGGTCGTTAATGAAGATGGAGAACAGCAAGGGCCCTAGCATAGAGCCTTGTGGTATGCCAAGGGTGTTAGGTAGAAGGTTAGAGAGTTTGGTCTGCCAGAGGACAGCTTGCTGTCGACCATTCAGGTAGGATTGAAACCATTGAAGGGCTCTAATATCTAGACAGATTGTTTGCAGGGTGCGGATTAAAAGTTGGTGATCAACCATATCGAATGCCTTGGAAGATCCAAGAAGAGGGCTGAGGATATATAATTATTGTTGTGATTATGGTTTATGGTGTTGGTAAAGGCTAGGAGGGCTGAAGTAGTGCTGTGATGAGGATGGAAGCCATATAGACAGGCAGACATTGTACACACTTCTGCGTTCTAGCAGTTTCGTCCTGTCCTTCTTTTGCGCAACCTATTATTCTATCTACTGTCGAGGTTTGTAAGGGCACATTCATGTTATTTATGTCTGCAAATGGAATGAATGTGTTACAGAGAATGTACTTCTACATACTGATGTCTGCATGTGTGTATGCATATATACCTATAACGAACTCGCTGACCTCCACGGGGCGGTCCAGTTAGAATGAGCCCATCCAACCCTGGCACGCATGGCTCCATAATTTCATACCCATAGTTCCTCCACCCCACTTGTGTTCAAAATACATGCATACCATTCATTGTCCACTTGTTTTGCACCCATGACACACCTCCACACATTTCCCTCTCCAGAAGGTTAGGAGCCCTACACGTATGTTGTCCCAACCCATGTATTCTCAGGCTCTCCCACCATTTAGTCCTTCAACATACCTGCCCTTGCTTGTGTAATGGTCGGAAGGCCAAATGGTCTATCAATTTTTGAGTAGTCCCACCAGGGACTACCCTCTGTGTGTAATATCCTGCCTGCGGTGTGAGTAGCAGTGCTTTGCTCACTCCTGCCCAGCTTGATATGACATACGCTGACAGCGCTATATAATACTGGGGTTGCTGTTGATTGCCTTCTCATTCCTTTTGTATGCTTTATTATATACTTATATACATTTCCTATGCTGGGTACTGCTTAGACCCATACAAGTGCACTCAGACTTGCTTACTGGTACTTGTATGTGTTTACTGCTGCTTATTTGTGCTTACACCTGCTTACTAGTACCTTATTCATTATGACAGTGCCACTTTGCTTGAATTATATTTAAGTTAAATATCTCATGCGGTACTCTTATGTCAGTTTTATGGCAAAACGACATTCATTCCACATGGAAAGTGATATGTGCTATTGCTGGGCTCAAACCGTGAATGCCTGTTTGATAGGTGGATGCTCTAAACACTACACTATTGACACTTACATTGATTCCGCATGTTTTTCTCTATTTGAATGAATATGATGTGTAAGCTATGCTCAGCGGAGGCCAGCGATGAGCAGACACACTGCGCTTTGCTTACACCTTCGATATTGCTGCAATTCTAATGTACAATAGGGACACGGGGACAGGGAATCTAATTGTGGCAGTTCTAGGGACAGGGCTCTACATTCCACTACATGCTTGTGTGTTTACTACTTCAATTTTATTTAACTGTTCGTGGACACTCTTGTATGCTTAGCATACATTTCGGTATCCATGGACACTGACTTACTGACTTACTATTAGGGGTGGGATCTACTAGTAGGCATAGTAGGTTTGCAAGTGTTGGGGCATGTTTACGCCTCCGTAGAGCACTTGTACATGCCTCCTGCACTTGCACACATTTCCTGTGCATGACGTAGGTGCGGCAATACATATTCATATGGCGGTGCGGCGCCATCTGTAGTGCGGAAGCTCGGCGCAAGGCTAAAACCGTCCTTGTACCAAGCTTCTTGAATCTCGAGGACTCTCTCTCACACACACACACACACACACACACACACACACACACACACACACACACACATTGGGATATCTAAATATCTTTTACAACATAAATAGAACATATAGGTTCATAGGTTCATAGGTTGATACTAAGCTATTTTCCCTTAGGCATTTATAAGCCTAGCCAAACTTTGTTTGGCTCTTGCCACCCTTTTAGATTAGTTGACTGTGCCTCTGTATAGTAGGTCACAGAAGGTAGCCGTTTTAAGGTTAGTTTACTGTACCTCTGTCTAGCAGGGACACAGAAGAGATCCCAGGGGTAAACTTACAATCTTCCATCCACTCGTCCAGATTTCTCTTGAAGAGGGCCAGTGAGGGGCTCTGCCTAACATGGATTGGGATTTTGTTGCAGAGTGAGGGGAACCTCAGGGATATGAATCTGTCCCTCCAGCATGTCCTATTTATTTCTGTGCGGAGGTTCAAGTCCCTAGAGCATGTAGCTCTAAGGGATTTGGATTTCCTGAGGTGGAGCATGTCCATTAATTCTGGGTTGGACATGGCTTTATACATCAGACACAGATCGCCTCTGAGTAGGCGGTATGCAACTGAGTAGAGCTGGAGTTTCTTTAGCCGAACTGCATAGGGCATCTTTTTGAGTCCCTTGATCCTCTTGGTGAGGTACTTTTGGGGTCTTTCCAGTTGCTGCAGGTGTCGGGTAAGGTACATCCCAAATGGGGCATTATATTCAATTATGGGCCTGATAAGTGATGAGTAGAGAGGCACAATGACCTCTCTTGATCTAGATGTGAACCCTTTCGTGATAAGGTGGGCTATACAGAAGGTCTTTCTAACCACTATGGCAACGTGATTGTCAAACGAGAGATTGCTATCTACTTGGGTCCCCAAGTCCCTAATTACTTCTTCCGTACTTAATGGATTACCACCTATGTGGAAATTTGTGGGCACTTTGTTTTTCCCAAAGGGGATGACTATGCACTTTTTGGCATTTAGCTTTAGTTCTTTAGGCCATGGCTCTGGCACCAGTTATCCGTCTCTGTGAAACCCTTCTGGAGGATGCTTGTGTTATCCGGAGAGTTGATTATGGCACCCAGTTTGCAGGCATCTGCGAACTTGGTCAGCCATAGTCCACCCGTTTTAGCCTGTACCTCGGAGAAATATATACCGAAAAGGAGAGGTCCCAGGACTGAGCCTTGTGGGATGCTACTTGTAACAGGTTTAGAGTCTGACATGGCACCTGCAATTCTGACCATGTGGGTTCTATCCCTGAGCCAGTTTGCAACCCATCTTGTGACATAGGGGTTGATATTTAAGCTGGTGAGCTTATTTATGATGCCCGAGTGGGGTATTGTGTCGAAGGCTTTTGCGAGGTCCAGGTAGGCTGTGTGGACTACCTTCCCTTCATCTATGGCTTTGGTAACTGTTTCAAATAAGTTAACCAGGTTCAAGAAGCAAGATCTGCCCTTAACAAAGCCGAATTGGGTAGGATCCAGTGTCTGGAGGTTCCCAATGTCTTTGTTTATGATTTCCATGATGATACGCTCCATAGCTTTGCAGACCAGGATAGTCAGGCTTATAGGGCGATAGTTTCTGGGGTCTGTTGTGGCACCACCTTAGTGGAGCAGAGCCACTGTTGCTGTACACCATTCCTTGGGTACATATCCTGTAGTAAGGCTGAGATTGAACAGTGACTTTATGTGAGGGTTTAGTTCTTCTTGGAGCTCATGTAAGACGCAGCCCGGGACACCGTCTGGTCCCATTGATGCTATGATTTTTGCTTTGGAGAGGGCAGCTCTCACCTGTGCATCTGTGATCTCAGGGAGGCTACACTCTGTTGGGATAGACATTTGCTCTTTTGGGGGGGAAGGGGGTGAGAAGTTTGCACTGAACCTTTCTGCCAGGATGTTGGCAATGTCTGTGGGTTCAGTGTATTTTTTTGTCATTTTGCACTAACTCAGAGCATATCTGGGAGTTGCCTCCCAGGTTCCTGACATAACTAAAGAAGGCCTTGTGATTATCTTTAGTGTCTTGTGCAATTTTTCTTTCGAAGCTGGCCTTAGATGATTTTATGAGGGATCGTAGTTTCTTGCTAGTACTGATCAGAGATGCCTTCCCTTTTTGGGATATTGCTCTATCATGTAGTAGCTTCCTCCTTCTGTTGCATAGCTTATTTATGGCCGGGGTCCACCAGACAGGTCTTCTGCCTTTGGAGGAGTGAGTCTTGGTTTTGTTTGGGATAGCATGATCCATGCATTCCTGTAGGTGTCCATAGAATGCTTTTATAAAAGATTCTACGTTTTGGGCCATATTTTCCACTGGCCCAGTTGCTTTGAAGGATTCCACCTCAGTTTTAAGAAGTGTGAAGTTTGCTTTTGAGAAGTTCTTTGCCGTGGTTTCCTTGGCTGGGGGTGGGGACGGGATATGGATGTCCAGTGAGATTAATTTATCGTCTGATATTGGAGGTGTGGATGTATATCACATAGAAAATCACTTTCTTTTTTAATCATTTTCCTCTCCACATAAAGCAAAGTACTTCTCATACATTATTCAGACATAAGCTGGACAAATGGATGGGTGACTGTAAATTTACCTGTGGATTAGCAGCATTGTCCCTCATGGATAGGGACAACATATAAATGTTTATGTGCACTTAAAATACAGGGGCTAAAAACTCCATGGGAATGTATGGCTTGTCTTCTAAAAAATCTTCATGGATCAATACTAGTAAGTTCCTATGAACCAATAAAGATCATGTGCAAAGCTTGAAAACAATTCCATTTCACAATACTTTAGCAATAGATGCACAGATTTAAACAACTCATGCAGAGCTCACTGTACAAATTCAGCTATGTAATTAGTATATTTTGTTTAAAAGGCTGATGTATTTCATGGTAAGTCTGGGTCTTCAGGTCTGTGTCTGAAGCTGACACATAACAGCACTGTGTGTTGACATAATGTGGGATTCAAAAATATTTTGCATGCTGAAACAGCCAGTTTTCCATAAAGAGATGCTATACCCTGGTTAGGGACAATTCAGAGATACAGTGCATGCAATCCAGACAGACCAAGAAATGCAGTCACCTGCATACTGTGTATCTGATTATATAGTGATATGGAAATTAACAATATTATTAAACTGATGGCAAATGTGGGTGCTGACAAGGGTAAACAATATGGTTGACTCTTTCAGAAACATATTTATTTTATGTAACAAGATGCTACCACCACAGTTCTTGATCACAGTAAAATCTAAGAGTTAAGGGAGAGAGAGAGAGAGAGAGAGAGAGAGAGAAAGTATATACAAAGTAGCCACAACATTAATAAATACATATATGCAAGAGGCTATTATCAGTACCAGTGGTCATGAAAGGTGCACTTCATCAACCTCAGTGCCATAGCCATCCATCTATGCCTAAGATTCCATGTTTCCCATGACATAGAAATAGTAGACCACTACCATGTGGACAGAGGCAGGTACAAAAAGCAGTATCTTGTGCATAAATATATGCCAGTATAAACACAGCACACAACAGTAAAAAAGGTACATACAGTGCTTTAAATATATTTGGACTGGCCACACTGTGCATCGTACATAAGCTACCCAGGTAACATGGTACTGGTATCAGGGCACAGCTACCATCATACGCACAGGTGTGTAGGACTACAGTGACAACTACTAATAATAGGCAGTGTCTATGCAGGGATGTGGGTGAGTGTTAACGCTGTGTGTGCAAGTGTAATGTATGGGCAAGTGAGTGTGATAAGCCAGATAGACTGGTCAGGTAGGGGATGGTATCGCCAGTTATTTGTGCCTGGATGGTGGAAGTGGTGCCCATGTGTGAATGTGAGGGTGCATGGGCTCTAATAGAAGACTGATATTGAACTGCAGTCTGATGCACAGGTCCACAGCACCCACAGTAGATATATAAACAGATCCAAAAACAGCCAGCACCACATGGAGAATCCAAAGACTTTATTAAGTCTTAATACAGACCAGTTTTGGCCAAAAATTCATGCCATTTGGTTTTAATAAACCTTTGGCCACCAACCTTGTCAATAATGGTAAAATGAAAGTTGGCCATATTGTGAACAAGAGTATGCTTGTATAATGCATTGGTAATAACCCTATTCCTTATATTACTCAGTTGTTCAGAAATACGCAGTTTTAGGGATCTAGACGTTTGACCAATATAAAATGCGGAACAATGGCACACAGCCAAATAAACTACCCAATTACTACTGCAATTGGCAAACGTCTGAATGTCAAAAATGCTTTTAATGTTCTTAGTTGTAAACTCCTTTGTTTTGAGCACATATCTACAAAAACTACAATGTTCACAAGGAAAACATACAAATAATTTAGTACCATCCAATGTCCGTTGAATTTTCATACTAGAAAACAGGTGTTTTTTATAAAAACTAAGGTGTCCACCTAAAGTGACCCCCCCTATGAAAAGAAAAGGCACACCTGTTATCCAATATTTCACCCAAATATTCATCTGATAACAAAATATCACGTCATTGAATTAAATTGGTTAGCTGTTTGGTATTCCTACCAAATGTTGTCATGTATCTAATTTTAGATCCCCTATTGGACTTTTGGCTCTGATAAATAAGCAATTCATGTCTGGGCATCTTACCAACTGTATCACTGGTTTGCATTAAATCTCTGACAAAATAACCCCATTCTGTAAATCTTTTGGTTAAGCCGTCATTAAATTGTGCAAAATCCACTTCTCTGGAGCAAATGCGTCTAATCCTCGTGTATTGGGATTTAGGAATGTTCTTAATAATATGTCCTGGATGCATGTAATAGGGAGATGGAGTGGAATGGCTTCCTATAGACTGTGCTTTTAAGGGTACCATCTTCCTGTTTGTTAATCATCACATCCAAAAAAGGAATACACTTCCCATCAAAATTAACCGTGAAGTGAATACCCCATTTATTTTCATTCAGATACTGCACAAACTCCTCCAAATATACAGCATCGGATTTCCAAACCATCCATCAGTCATCCAGGAACCTTCTCCAAATGTCAATTTCCTCAATGAAAATATTATGACTCCTGACATAAATCAAAAAATGTTCAACATAACCCATGAAAAGATCTGCATAAATGGGGGGCAAAAGCAGCCCCCATAGCAGTACCCTTCATCTGTAAGTAACACTTACCACTGAAGAAAAAGACATATTTTGTTAGCCCATTCTCAGTTAAAGAGAGAAGGAAGGTATTAAATCCAGGACTATATATATATATATATATATATATATATATATATATATATATATAAATATATATATATATATATATATATATATATATATATATATATATATATATATATATATATATATATATATATATATATATATATATATATATATATATATATACATATATATATACATATATATATATATATATATATATATATATATATACATATATATATATATATATATATATATATATATATATCTTTTGGCCTTTGCACTTGCCATCTTTGTGAAGTCATTTGGATGTTGTGCTATATATGCAAACAGTTCATATCCCCATTCTTTGGGATGATCTATAATGGGAAGATCTACAGTATATATATATATATCTTGAAAGCTCAAAATACTGAAAACACAAAATATTGAATCTCATAATACTGAAAACACACAGGATACCAATACTTGCTATATTCCAGTACACGTACATTCAGAAACATATTACCCTTCAACTATAAGCAGTGGGCAAGCTCCCCCAGCACCCCCATGTGGGGGGCTGCACCCCCCACCTCCCCTGCTACTTAAATATAGCAACGTCGAGATTGCACTTCAGTACACTAAGTGCAATCTCTGTGTTGACATATTTAAGTAGCAGGGGGTGTGGAGGCGCAGGGGACTTGCCCCCCTGCTTATACTTGAAGAAGAGTAATATGGTTTGTCTTTTATTTGTTTCTGTATGTACTTGTGCTGGACTATAGTAAGTGTTGGTATTCTGTGTGTTTTCATTATTATGAGATTCAGTATTTTGAGTTTTCAGTATTTTGACCTTTCAAGATTTTGATCTAAGGATTTTGGGCTTTAAGGATTTTGTACCGCTCCTATATATATATATATATATATATATATATATATATATAGGGGATAAAGTACTGTGTAAGTGGAAATAAGAGGACATGCTGCATGTGTTCTCAGCATGAATACATACCTGTTTCATCTAGTATGCCTCACAGTGCCTATGACACTGGATGGTGGTGTAGAGGTGATGTCATTATGGGTCATCAACCATAGCCTATGATTCCTTGATTCCTGCAGTAAACTTTCTCATTAGAAACAAATGTGGCCCAGCTATGGGAACAGTTGTGGCCATGATGGGAAGCTGCAGAAGGGCACCTTAAATATATGGTCTCCCCGTGCTGCTTGTCTATATTGGTGCATAACTGGCACAGGCACTTTTTCATGTTGTCATACAGACCACGTACAATTCTGACCAGCTCAGCTATGGATGGAGTGGTGTGTGCTGCCACTGTGGGATGGCTTGCACAAATACTGAGCAGTGGCCAGAGTGAAAGTCAGGTTGTTGGGGGGGGGGGGTAATGCCCATGATTTACTCAGCCACCAAAATGCCAGCTGCTGAGGTTCTCATCACATTCACTGAAGTTGGTGACACCTAAAGGTGACTGTGTTGCTGGATATTGGGCAACTTTCAGGCCTGATGAGCTGGCCTCATTCTGTCATTGTTTGGTATCCTGGCAGATAGGTGGGTTGTACAGTCTCACAAGCTGTGTCCATTGAATGGAGGTGTGAGGATGAGAAATCACATTACGTATGTCTGTAACTTGACATCACCAGCTGGCTGTGCCAGAATTTGGCTGCCTTCATCATCATCATTATCATCAATAGGCCCACATACTTATCTGACATCAGGCTTCTATATCCAGTGTGGAGGAACCTGATAATGCAGTCCTTGTTCATCTAAAGGTGAACCCTTAACCAACATTAAAAGTCCAGTGAAACTAGTCCTATGTAACAGAGTGCTCTGGAAAGACATGGTTAATATGCCTTTGTCTTTGTAAGCCTAATGAACCAGTAACAGTACAGAAGCCATGCTAATTAATTGCATGAGTCTGACATGGACAAGTACTGTGGGTAGTACAACATTTTCAGGCATGACCACCAGGGGGTTCACCAACAGGTATAGGTCTCCTGTGATTAGTGAATATGCAGGTTAAAGTAGGCTTGGGTCTATGACAGGCCATCCCAAGGAACATGTATGTGATCCCCTATTGTTATCCATACATGCTCCCCTGTGTTGATATGCATTTATGGAGGCCTTTCTCCTCCCCCAACTCAACAGAAAAATTACAATCCAAACATGTGTGTGAGTGTGTCTGTGTAGGAAAAAGATGCCACATGACACTGACAATGATCCCTGAAGCAGGAAAGAAAGATGTGTTGCTGCAAAACCCAGAGGGGATGAAAAGCATAACAGAAAACTTACTCAGTGTTACTGCAGGGCCCCCAAACCTAATTCACACACATAGTCTTCCCTCCATCTGCATTCCATGGGAGGAGAGGATTGTAAAAGTTACATGGACACATCACCCACATGGTCACACCATGACAGGATGTGGAGTATGAGGTCCACTCCATGCATGCCTCTGGACTGTTCAGGTGGTACACCTCCTGACAAATTCACTCCACAGTATCACATGTAGAAATACTATGTCTGTACTCTCAACAGACAAGCATGTATTACTTACAGGGTTCACAAAGTAAAATGCTCACTTTACAGATACAACCCTCCCTTACAGGACAACACAGCATGTATTGTGACATATATGAGGTACATTGCATCAAAAATAATGCTTCCCAAGACTTGCAGGTCAACACTGAGGAGGGGACATACATTCCACATGCTACAAGTGGACCTATGATTCCCAAATGGAATGAAGCAAAACAAATCCTTCTGCTTTTTTTAGGAATATTGTCACATTATATGACATCCTATTTTCCTGCCATGGCATTAATCCCCTCCCCTAATTACAATTCCCCCAGTATGCACTATTGGTTTCATTGCACACATTAGCTTAACCCCCCTGCACCAACAAAGTTTCATTTAGATCCTCAAACATCACACAAGTAAAAAACATACAGTACAGCAAAAGTGAAATAATTATTGGTCCCCATAAATTACCCTTTTTAAGCTTGTATTGCTTGCAGATTGTCAGCTTTCCCTTACGGATATCAGCTTGGCAGGTTACTTGGCCACAGATCCTCTTATCATACAGCTTTGAGGCTCTTAGCTCAGTCATTATGCTAATGAACATATTTTAAGTGAATATTCTTGAATCACATATTTATCTCATCATGCAGTTCATTTGTGCCATGCTACAGGGCTCAGAATCCAAGCAAATGGACTAGTATTAGTGGGATTATGATGCTGGCAGGGAAGTATGTATATCCATTGTAATAGTATGGTCTGTAGAGGTGAACAAGACTAAAAATGCTGACAAACATTGGCACTGTCATGACTGTATACTCATTACATGTCATTGTTTCACACCCCAATGCCAATGTGCCATACCATGCATTTTCATACTTTAAAATGGAAGCATCATGGCTCATTGTGCTACTGATGGGACCAAAGATGTGCATCATGTTCAAATGCAGCAAAATGCACAACCATGAAAGACCTATCATTTGTCAATGGAATGCAACTTTGTATGTGACACTGTCTTTTGAGGTCACTGAAGGTAGCAGGGCTCCCAGATGGTACAGGACAGTAAGTAAAATCTTTCTGTTCTTTGTGTACATAGAGCACCTGGAGTGCCTGCTTAGGGACTCATATAAGGAACCCTAGTATAAAGTATATGCCTGTTACAGTCTTGCCAGGGTGATGACTGCTGCTACTGGAATCAGCTACTCTGTTGAGCAGTGTCAGTACTATACTATAGTGTATACGTACTATAGTGATATGAGAAGGGGCTGTCCTGACATTCTTAGCCAATAGGATGGAGAGGTCATAATGAGTGTGCTCTTGAAATGTACAGTACATATGAAGAGTTGGTCACTGCCCTGTTATTTTCTATATAGTTGAAGGACATTTAATTAATGTGTTTTGCATATATTGTTCCTATTTAAAGGTCAGGAGTAGAATTGTTCAAACGGACTCTATACTTTCATTTAAATAGCTGCATTGAGGTGCAAATGGTAGAACACTTTAGCCAAAATTGTGAAGTGCAATGTCCAGCTAGAGTGGAAACCCTTCATCAAGCTAAAGAAGCAATTCAGGAATCTTAGCAAGTCCAACAAAAACAAATCTGAGGTAAAAATAGACTCATAGGCAAAGGACAACAAAACCTTCTTCATCTATATCCAAAACCTCAAAGGTAATACACAACAGTGTGCTGAATGAATTACATACCAGAACCACCTATATCCGGCAATCCAACCGACTGATACATTTAGCTCCAATTTCTCCCTGCTCCCTCTCCAATACCTCTCAAGAGACACCCTCAACCATAATCCTAACTCTACCTATCACTAGCAAACAAGTCCTCAATGCACTCTCCAAGGCAAAAAATACTGCAGCTATGGGTCCAGATAATATCTCAGGATGCCTCCTGCTTCTAGAGGTGGAGGCAACTTTACACCTTGTAGAAAAGCAAGCTTAAAGGAGATGAATGATGCATGATATTCACTCTTTCCCTGTATATTCAAACTGCTTTTAGTGTTTCATGACTGATCATTGGAAGTCCCAACATTTCAATAGGGAGTCTTCCATGTGTAATCAAAGGTATAGTACGTACACCATTTAACCCATTGTTTCAGTGGTACCATCAGAAATAAAATTGCTCTGACTCTGGATAGATGTGGATTATTAACAAGAACATGTATTCTTTAACATTTATTAAAGACCCTTGTCATTTCTTGAAAAAAAATTGCAAAGGATTACTCAAACTGTATTATGTAATGATTTTATTCTTGGAACTTGGATGGTGTTTTACTTTATATATATGTGCTCCTTAAACCAAAGGCATTGAATATATGAGAAAAGTTTCAGTACATTTTAAGTATTTCGGACATAGGACTCCTATATCTTCTTACTAAATTGTTTTTTAGGATATATATATAAGTGTATATTCACACACACACACACACACACACACACACACACACGCATATATATATATATATATATATATATATATATATAGGTACACATATATATAGGTACACATATATATAGGTACATATATATATATATATATATATATATATATATATATATATATATATATATATATATATATATATATACATATATTTTATATACACACACACACACACACACACACACACACACACACACACATATATTTTATGTTCAATGATCAGCATGTTTTGCCATTAACAGCACGGACTATGTTAGCTCCAGTTTTTGCTAATCTGATATTAACAGACTAAGGAAATGATGTCTTGTAAAAATATAATGACTTTTCCAAGATATTCGATCCAAACAGACATAAACAGACTTTGCCAAAAGTGATAAGCGCTTTCGTCACTAGGACTTCAACATAGCTAGTGATACTGTATACAAAAGGCTTTAAATACACCTGTTTCACATCATGTGACTACCAATTAATTGATTGACATTTTTAAAACACATTTTAAAAAGAAATGAAATTGTGAACTAAAATTTTGTTAAAACTGTCTAAACTGTAATACAATTAAGCTTCCCTTGTTAAAACACTTGTAAATACACATACAACACATATAAATGACGAAAGCGCTTATCACTTTTGGCAAAGTCTGTTTATGTCTGTTTGGATCGAATAAACTCGTTTTTATTGTGGAAAGGTGGACTTGTTATTGGCTTTCTGCAGCTTTTTCTTTGTATTTGGTCAACACTGCTGCTGGAGGTGTGTTTTTTCGATTTCGTGGTTGCTTTTCCAAGATATTATTACTTGATATATAGATGGTCTACTTTTTGTGAGGAAAGGTGAGATAAATGCTTTTGAAAGTTTTACAGAATTAAAACATGAGTACTACTTTTTTTTAAAGTTCAGCTTTAGCATTACAGAGTTCTTCATTAATTACTTAGACATAACATCCAAAGAAGACTGAAAAACACCAGCCCCGGGATTCATGAACCTTGCGCCAGACGCCCGCATAGCGTTGGCGTTATAACGCCAAATATGGCTGCTGAGCGATTCAGGTATGAATGAATTCCACGTGCACTACCGGCGTGCGCCGGACCGTCTCTGCCCCCCGGCGTAGGTATGCAAAACACACTGTGTGCGGTATTGCACCATGCAAATGAGGGCAATAGCGATCCACGAAGTGGCGCAGGCATAGCGTAAGGAACGCGGCAATGTAAACCAAAAGCGGTTTACATTTACCCAAACATACCGGAGGAGTAACGGAAGGCTGTCAAAGTCAGGTATCATATAGGTGCAATATGCCAATGTGGAAAGGCACCGAGAATGTCCAAAGAAAATATGCACAAAATGTAAAATGACATAAATGGCACGTACGTAGAAAGAACAGCAGACCCGGGATGTGTGCACAGAAGTTGTAAAGCAATGAAATAATATGATAATGTCCGAAAAGAGCATTAGAACACAAATCAGCTGCACAGCCACCACACACCATAGTATGTATGTAAAGCTGCAACCCCAGCGCAATGGTTGTCAAGGAGTGGAGGCGGTGTCCGCCGTAACCAGGTATTAGTAGTCAATTCCATGCAAATGAGGCAGATAATAGTGAATCGCAAAAAACGCCAGCGTAAGGATGGAGCAAGCGGCGAGCGGTACTACACCGAGGAGTGGCCTACACCAGATACATGTCAACCACACAGGGTGTGCCACCGTAGGAGGAAGGATATTGGAGGACAGCAAATCTGGGCTGTACAATGCACATCACAACATCATGACTGGCGTGTTAGGAAATAGATGCGCTGACAGTACAGAATGCGCTACAAATGCATGTGCACGAGGATGACTACGTTCCCGAAACCAGTCATGTGACGGCCTCACCGTCAACAACCAGGGATATAGGAAGGTAATGCGGAGAATACGAGGAAATGCGAAGCAGTGTAAATGTATCCGTAACGAGCAATTAACACCAATCAATGCAGGAAGGGCAAACGCGTCAGCTGATAAGTCTGCATGCAGACTCCTGCAGAACGGGAAAGGGGAGGCATTTGAGAGCAAAGATAATAGGGGATGTAGTAGAAATGCAAAGATCAAAGAACCAAAATAGCACAGCCAAGTACAGAGGTAGCATAACTGCGGCTGCAGATAAAATGCATCATATGCCATGTGCCTGCAGGATGCAGTAATGTAAGATGCCAGGCGAAGGCAATGCAGGCAACTGTAATGTAACACTACAGGCAGTACCGTTGCAGCTGCAAGCGTAAAACCACGGAAATAATCCATGGATAGGGCCGCACAGACACACCCAATAGCCCCAAGGCATATATAGCACAACAGTAATAAATGTGAATGCCAC
>NC_056727.1:962320213-962345170 GCF_019279795.1 Protopterus annectens | reverse complement strand
ATGAGTGGGGTTTACAAAAATAGCTCAGGGAGAGAGGGAGTGATAGATGGATGGGAGAAGGGTGCCCCCTACTGGGCAGTTCTGATATTGTAGGTGTGTTTGTAAGGGAGCGGAATAGTGTAGGAGAGTGGAGAAAAAGAAATCTATAGTGAGAGGGGGTGAACGTAAGTGGAGGGGATGTGTAGGCTGTTAAGTAGATACAGAATAGGGGTAAGGCAGCTGGCTGCTCAGGCTCCCAGCGAACTTTGGAGCCCTGAAACATATTTTATATACAAACACACACACACTCACCTGGTGAAGGCTGGCACAGGTTTACTAGCTATGCCCCCTTCTGCCCAGACTGTTAGGTAGTTTCCGCTGTCACCAACCCCTACTTATCAGCTAGTATAAGTCCCTTACAAAGAGTATCCAATCCTATTGTGTGATGTTACTATTAATCCAAATGGTAGTCTGACCAAGACTTACAAGGCTATTTAGAAGTGGCCTGTACAGTGTTACCAAATACATATGCAAGTACTCTAAGAGCTTAAATATGTCTCTCAAATATCAGCCACAAAGATAGGTTTAAATATATTCAATAATAAATAAAAAAAAGAACAAGACAATACTCAGTCAATCAACA
Organism: Protopterus annectens; assembly: GCF_019279795.1. Taxonomy (NCBI): domain Eukaryota; kingdom Metazoa; phylum Chordata; order Ceratodontiformes; family Protopteridae; genus Protopterus; species Protopterus annectens. The sequence continues at coordinate 962,344,548 of NC_056727.1, read as the reverse complement.
CAGTAACTTCAGAGTGTGTATGTGATCCACCTTGGATCCTGGAAACTACCGTCCCATCAGTCTGACAAGCCTTATCTGCAAGGCCATGGAGCGTATTATCATGGAACTTATAAACAAAGACATTGGCAACCTTCAAACACTGGACCCCACCCAGTTTGGGTTTGTGAAGGGCCGATCTTGTCTCCTGAACCTGATTGACTTCTTTGAATCAGTCTCCAGAGCCACGGACAAGGGTAAGGTGGTCCACACAGCCTATCTAGAACTTGCCAAGGCCTTTGACACCATCCCCCACTCTGGAATCATAGATAAACTTACTAAGGTGGGCATTAATCCCTATGTCACCCAGTGGGTTGCTAAATGGCTTACTGATAGAACCCACACTGTAAAATTAGCCGACTCCAAATCCAGCTCTAGACAAGTGACAAGTGGAGTACCTCAGGGTTCAGTCCTGGGGCCGCTCTTGTTTGGCATCTACTTCTCTGAAGTACAGGTCAACACTAAGGGACTCTGGCTAACAAAGTTTGCAGATGACTGCAAACTGGGAGCCATTATTGAATCCCCAAATGATTTGGATACTCTACAAAAGGGCCTTACAGAAACAGATGCTTGGTGCCAGAGCCATGGGCTCAAGCTCAATGCCAAGAAATGTATTGTTATCCCCTTTGGGAAAAAACATGTATCCATGAATTACCATATAGGTGGCAGTACACTAAACACAGAAAGTGTGATAAGAGACTTAGGGACACAGGTGGACAGTGGTCTCACCTTCGAGCAACCACATCGCCACAGCAGTCAGGAAATCCTTCTATGTGGCACACCTCATCACGAAGGGCTTTTCATCCAGAAAAAGGAGGTCATTGTCCCACTGTACTCATCCCTCATTAGACCCATTATAGAATACAACGCCCCATTTGGTATGTACCTCTCAAGACATCTGCAACAACTGGAAAGGCCTCAGAAATACCTCACTAAAAGAATCACAGGCCTAAAGCAGATGCCCCTCGCTGACCGCCTTAACAAAACTCCAGCTATACTCTGTCGCATATCGTCTACTCAGAGTCGATCTCTGCTTAACATACAAGGCCATGTCAAACCCAGAGCTGTTGGACATGCTACACTTAAAGAAATCCCAATCCCTCAGAGCTACACGCTCCAGGGATCTAAACCTTGTCATCACAATAAACAAAACATGCTGGAGGGATAGGTTCCTGACCCAGAGACTCCCCAGACTCTGGAATAGATTGCCCATACATGTAAAGCAGAGTGCCTCTTTGGACCTCTTCAAGAGGAACCTTGACGATTGGATGGCAGAAAGGAAATTCACCCCAGGGATCACGTCAGTCGCCCTGCTAGACAGGGGTCCAGGAAAGTAAATAATGTGGGAAGAAATAGCCAGGGAATTGTTATGGCTAGGCTTGTATAGGCCCTAGGGCTGATAGCCTAGTACCAACCTATGAACCTATGAAAATCACAGGAAATATTTTAAAATAACATTGCAGGACAGTCTCAAATAAATACAGAAAACATCTAAACTAGTCTTTACTATATTCTTGTCTATATCTAAGAGAGATACTATGCCCTAAATATTACTTACAGCAAGACAAGTGCAGATGATGATGAGTGGATGTTCTTGCTAGGTCCAAGACAAAATTCAAAATGCATAGTCTCTCTCTCTCTCTCTCTCTCTCTCTCTCAGAGAGTCCTTAAATTAATATCAAATATTACTATGGGGTTATATTGGATGACTTCACTTTTTGTCACCTGACATCAGTTCCCAGGCTAAAACAGAAACTAACAGAATTTAACATCTCTGTTAAAAGTATGTATCTCTCAGATCTTTGCAGCTGCTAGGAAGTCATAAAGCAATAAAACACCTTTATAGTTGAAACTTCTAGTTGTAGACATTCTGTCTGCTACTGAAGTGAAACTGTGAGATAACATCTTTTGTTTATGGCCCAGTTATAAAGTAACGTAACCTCAATTATTCTTAAGTTTTGCTGGTTAATCTATGTTTCAGCAGGGTACACTGTGGATACTTTTTAGTTCAGTACATAACACACAGTTCTGTATAAATCATATCAATATTCACAAATGATATAGAATTATTTACAAAATTCCATATATCTGGGTTGGCGATATTTCTCTATATCGCAGGGTTCATCCCTGTAAAACCACACTGTGTAATTTGTTCAAACTTTGGGGTTGTTACTGTTGGTTTGGTTATACTTTTAATAAAACATGCTTACACATATCATGGCAGTGGCTGCCTTGTACTGCACAGAATAACCAGGCAGGATAACATTAGAAATAAAAGTTGCAAAGCAGCAGGGATGGTGTCAAATACATAGGAAGTGTTTGGATGCTTGGAGATTCCCAGCTTTCAAGTGTTTGCATAACTACAAAAAAAGCACAGTCATCTTTGCAGTAATGAGGCGACTGTCCTCTAGGGACCACAATGCTGAGCTGTAGACTATAAGATTATAGTGTGCAGTTAGCCAAAGTGTTGTACAGCCCATCTCTTTCTCCCCATAAAATGGATACATAGTGAATATGACATACTTAAATGGTCATTTATGCTCTGTTACGCTCTGTTAGTGTTATGCCGTGGTGACTTGAATCACAGAATAAGGCATAAATCCCTCAGCATTTTTGCACAGTGCTCTGATATGATGCTTTGACTTTACAAACTGCAAAATCACTGCACTACTTCATAAAGTCTGTCAATCAGATGTGTGTTATGCCTTTGCATCTGTTTTAGAAAACATTCACGAAACCGCTTCATACTTTACAATACTATATTAATTCCTTCTGTGCCTGTCACTATTTTCATGTCTTGGCAGCATTTGCAAGAGACAGTTCTATAGCCAGTTAAATCTTATGACTTCTACTGTCTTCTTTCCTGTTTCAAAACACAACATAGTAAACATGTCTGCAGAATATCTATCTTCTCAACTGCAGCATGAAAACAGATTCCAAGCCAATCACTTCTAACAATGCATATGTCTAAACTTGGAAATTGGCACACATCAAAGAAAAAAAATATGTAAGTTTTATTCTAGAATAATAGTTAACAGTATATAAATCAAGTAGACTGAATTCAAAATATCATACACAAACTGTCATTAAGTGATTTAAATGTATGTGTAGACCAGTCATAAAGGAGCAGAATTTATACAACAAATGCATAGATTTAAAGCACACATACATCTACATAAAACTCAAAGATTCATAGTGTGTTAGCCTTTTCTGTGTTTATTTACTGTATTATTGCATTGTTTAGCCTGTTTCAACTAAACAAAAAAAAAAAAACACACTATCTTGTTTGCTCGTTTCCCACCATTTCTAGCCAGTACATATCCCAAGCTTTGCTTGTCTCAGGACTTTATTTTCTGTGCTCAGAGCTATCCAGACCTTGCCGTGGTAGTGGGAAGTCCTACTGCTTACCAGTGGGAGTGGTTCATAGGTTCATAGGTGTTTACTAGGCTAATGACCACAAGGGCCTTTTTAAGCCTAACCATGTATCCCAAATCTCTGACGTGTTCTGGTACCATTAATAAATGTAAATATGGAGCTGGGAGATGAACCAAATCTTAGCAGAAGCAATGGGAAATAGTTTCTTCACTATCACTGGATCTGTCAGAACTTTTGCAGTGCCTTTGTGACACACTGTTCTAAAATCTACAGTGTGTAGATCTCTTGCACTCCAGCACTCAATGGCTTAACAGCTATTTAACCAACAGACAACAGGCTGTAAAGTGGTAATCAGCATGAACTTTCTTTCTTTCAATTATTGTTGGGGACCTTAAGGATTTATCTTATGACCACTACTGTTTAATATCTTCATCACTGATTTCCACAAAGCCTCCATACATCCATCCCTAGTTCATACACAGAGGATTCTGCTTTTATCTGTATAGCTGACAAACTGTCTAAACTACCAACTGTTACTCAAGAGTCCTTTTTTTCCACTGAAACCTGGCTCAACAGTGCCCAGCATCTACTATGTCCTTAAAATGCTTCTCTTTACCCCTAAATCTCACTCAAACACCAGTTTGCTTTCAAAATCAATTCCTAAAAACAACACACAAATGGAAATGGTTACACACACTGAACTGATGGATGTTACTATAGATGAAAACCTAACATTTGATCTGCATATACAAGAAGTAATTGAAAAGACACATCAAAAACCTAGAGAATTATACCGAATAAACCTTATCAAACCTAGCAGAAAAACTACAGCATTCACATATCTACTATCAATGCTAATTTATGCCTCCTCTATACTTGTAAATCTCCATACCAACTAAATCTCCAAGCTACAACAATGCTGTAACAAAATTGCCAGGTTTGCCTGCAGCCTCCCTTTATAAGGCCCATCACTGCACTATCATCAAAAAATGTAATTGGTTAGAACCACCTCATCACCTCAGCTTCTCACAACTAGTTGTGGTCAACAATCTTGTACATAAACCTAACAGGTGTCTCAGCCCAAAAAGTATCCTCCAACCCTGCCTGTCCCCAAGAAGCCTATGCTTAATTAACAAACCATATTATCCTTTCACAAATCCAATAACCCAGCAGGGAAAGCTATTCATTTTATTCCCATACCTAAATTATGGAACTCACTACTTCTATCACTAAGGCTCAGTAACAATTTGTCCACTTTCAAGGGTCAGCTAGAGAACATTTCAGGCAACTGCTTGTATCTTCACTGAACATAACCTTGTCTATTAAACATTAACTGCACTAAAATGCAAAAAAAAAAAAAACTCATTCCATTCCCCTCCGAATTGTAGAGCATTTTACTTTTGGCATTACCTTCTGCTGTCACCTATACACTCAAAATATAATTACTCCTTGTCTTGCTACAGGAGAGACACCCCTATCAGTTTAAAGTGGTGCCACCAGTGATCATATTGGTGTTGATTTAGATTCACATCAATGTATTATATACTTATATGTCAGACATGGCTGACTCTGGCACTGAATCTTGTGACACAACAGTGGTTTCCAGTCTTAGGCCAGATAGTTTCCGCAGCCATCCCATCCAGGGTTGCCAGATTTCCAACCAGCCAGGTAGGGACGACACGGCAAGTGAAGAGCAAAAAAAAAAAAATTAATGCAGGACAGAGTTCCACATTAAAGAACAGTAGCTCTGTACTAAACACGGAGCTTCTAGTGTTTAATGCATTGCAGTTCCGCATTCAACACAAGTAGCTCTGTGTTTAGCGATTTTTGATTGGCCCGTATACCGGCATATGGGCCAATCAAAAATCGTTAAACACGGAGCTACTGCTGTTTAATGCGGAACACAAGAAGCTCCGTGTTTAGTGATTTTTGCTTGGCCTGTATGCCAGGTATACGGGTCAATCAAAAAAAAAAAAAAAAAAAAAAACAAAGCGGATGCTGGCCGGGATTTAAACCGGCAGGGTGGGACTCGGGATCAGGCTGCTGATCTCAGGACAGTCCCACCCAAATAGGGATGTCTGGCAACCCTGATCCCATCCCTCTGCTTCCTGGCTTTCACACTGCTCTCCACCTTCCAGTATGGGATACATGACATCAAAACCTTGCTAATGTCCTGATGCACCAGATCCATTAGGTTATATTTGTCTGTCTTGGCAATAATTTCACTATGAGCATTGTACTGCCTATCTAATGCTAGATGAGTGGTTTCCAGCTCTGAAATTGTAATTTTATTAGCCTTTTGGGCTTATTTCTATCCCTTTCAACTTTCTGGCTTAAAAACGCATGTGTTTGCATATTTTTCACATCGTGCAGCACTGCAAGGCTACAGTTAAACTATTCCAGGTGCCAGAAAGTCTGCTCTTCAAATTTTCCCTTAAAACTAGCTGGTTTCTCAGTAGTAGCACTAAAATCTGAACCCCCTGTGACTAGCACTTGCTCTAGAACCTGTTGGAAAGCACTAGGAAGCCTGAAACAGATACAACCACTCAGCTCTCCTTGTCAATAAGGAGAAATTAATCATAGGCACTAAACAGCCTATAATTGCAAAGTACCTTGCAAAGGTAAGGGAAAACAGCTCTTAAACTTTACATAAAAGCACCCAAGCAGGCATGTCCAAGGGTCAGCTTCCGGTGATTTCTCCTGTCCACCTGGTGAATCTGGGCATACTGGGGCAATGCGGCAACTGCCTCATGTACACAAACAAACCTCTCCTCCTACCACCCAACACTACAACCTATGAGAGAAGCACTTACATAGCCAAACTGGAAGCAAAGCTCTCCGGCCAAGATTGTGCTAGACAGTCAAGAGGAGAAGGTTAACACCTGCATCACACCTCAAGCAACTCATAGCCCTTCAAAATCCACACCATCAACACCCACACATAGCAACACTAAACCCACATATGTGGAGGCCCTTAACATTAACCTGCCCAAGCAACAAGGACCTCCAAAGCCGAAACGCAAACAAACACCAGTCACAACCAAAGTGACACATAGCTCACAACACCAGTGTGCCACCCAACAACAGCCCCTAAGGCAAGACAATGTACCCAACACTTTAGTCATAGGTGACTCTAAAGTCAGACACACTGATGTCCCACTCACCAGACTGAACAAGGAGAAAATTACAGTCAGCTGCCTGTCGGGTGCCAGGATCCGCCACATAACGCATGCACTCAAGTCACTCCACAACAAGTACAAATATGACTCTGTCATTGTCCATGCTGGAGTGAATGACTTGAGATGTACCTCCTGGACTACATGAAAAGAGATATGGAAGAGCTCTTGGATCATGTGACCCTGGCAGGTATGAACCTAGCCCTGAGTAGCATCCTGCCTTCGCCAAGAATGATACCACAGTATAAGGACAAAATGATTGACTTCAACAATTGGCTAAGCTTCTGGTTTCATTCAAAGGGGATCCAGTATTTGTCTGCCTGGGAAGACATGATCGACAAACCACGATGCTTTGCCAGAGATGGTCTGCACCTGTCACCCCTGGGATTCAGGTTACTGGCTAAAGCTCTTGCCACCCCTATAGTGCCTTTTTTAGGCAAGGTTCAAAGGATAAAACCACCACTGTAACAAATAGAAGCAGAAAAAATCTGAAGGTAATGCTACTCAATGCTAGAAGTCTAAACCTCAAAATGCACTCTCTCGAGGCACACCTAAAAATGGAGAACATCGATATCTGTGCAGTAACTGAGACCTGGTTCAAGGCTCCAGAGAGCACCCCTGCAATACCAGGCTACAATTCTTACCACACTTTTCGGCCACAAAACCAGGACCAAAACACTAAAGGTGGAGGAGTGTCCATATTCACCAAGGATATTCACACCTCCAGGCTAGTTGCCCAACACAATGCATCTGAAATTCCCCAGGTGCAACTAACACTAGGTAAGACTGCAATCCAAATTGTAGCTTGCTACAGATCCCCATCCATGCCCCAAGATTCTCACTACACCTTTCTAAACATACTGGAAAATATTAAGATACAACCAAACACCCTAATACTAGGTGATTTCAACTACCCTGCCATTAATTGGGAAAACTACTCAGGTACCAACTCCTTTTCCCAATGGTTCTTGGAATTCATAAATTCCAATGCCCTGGATCAACTAATCCATTGTCCCACCAGGGGGTCCAATATCCTAGACCTGGTCATTACCAACATGGGAAAGAGATGCTCCACATCAGTGGTCACCCCCTCATTGGTCAGGTCTGACCATAAGCAAATCACCCTTGACATCCACCCCCCACTCCCACCCCCCAGTAAGGAAACCTCCTTAAAAAACTTCTCCAAAGCCAACTTCAAGCTACTGAAGTCAGAAGTGACAAACTTCACAACACCCACGCAGATGGGATCTGGAAGTTCGGCTGCAGAATCCTACACTAGGGCACTGTACGAGCACATCCACTCGTGCATGAATCATGCCATCCATAAAGAACCAAGATGCTCTTCTCCAAAAAAAGGAAGCCAATCTGGTGGTCCCCTGCTATAAACAAACTATACATCAGAAGGAAGAAACTGTTGCAAAAAAGAGGAAAATCCCATGATGCAAAAAACTTCCTCACCAGCCTCAGTAAGAAGCTGAGATCCCTCATAAAATCCTCAAAAGCTAGTTACGAAAATAAAATTGCCAAAGATTCCAAAGACAACCACAAGGCATTCTATAGTTATGTCAAGAATCTAAATGGCAATGCTCAGATCTGTTCTGAGTTACAACAGAATGGCATTAAATATACTGATCCCAAGGATATTGCCAATATCCTGGCAGATCAATTTAGTGCCAACTTCACCCCACTATCACCCCCTAAAGGGCCCATCTCAATACCAAAAGACTGCCGAATTCCGATAATCATGGCCACACAGGTAGAAACCGCACTCTCCAAAGCTAAGAATACAGCATCCATAGGACCAGATGATATCCCAGGCTGTGTACTACATGAACTACAAAATGAACTGGCACCTCACCTAAGTGTGATGTTTAATCATAGCCTCACCTCAGGCTTTGTGCCCACTGAGTGGCGCACAGCTACAGTTATCCCACTCCACAAGGGAGGATCCACCTTGGATCCCAGAAACTACTGTCCCATCAGTCTGACAAGCCTGATTTGCAAGGGCATGGAACGCATTATCATGGAACTTATAAACAAAGACATTGGCAACCTTCAAACACTAGACCCCACCCAGTTTGGGTTTGTGAAGGGCCGATCTTGTTTCCTGAATCTGACTGACTTCTTCGAATCAGTCTCCAGAGCTGTGGACGAGGGTAAGGCAGTCCACACAGCCTATCTGGACCTCAAAAAGGCCTTTGACACCATCCCCCACTCTGGAATCATAGATAAACTTACTAAGCTGGGCATAAATCCCTACATCACTCGATGGGTTGCTAACTGGCTTACTGACAGAACCCAGACAGTAAAAGTAGCCGACTCCAAATCCAGCTCCAGACAAGTGACATGTGGAGTATCTCAGGGTTCAGTCCTGGGACCACTCTTGTTTGGCATCTACTTCTCTGAAGTACAGGCTAACACTAAGGGACTCTGGCTAACAAAGTTTGCAGATGACTGCAAACTGGGAGCCATTATTGAATCCCCAAATGATGTGGATATTCTACAAAAGGGCCTTACAGAAACAGATGCCTGGTGCCAGAGTGTTTTGTTCAGAGTATGGAGGAAGTGCCTCCCCCAATTTTTCCCCATTTAAAAGAGATTGATGAGGTGTGATTCCCTGGTGATATTGGTGCTTGTATGACTTTATATATATATATATATATATATATATATATATATATATATATATATATATATATATATATATATATATATATATATATATATATATATAGATATATATACACACACATATGTGTGTGTGTGTGTGTGTGTGTGTGTGTGTGTGTGTGTGTGTGTGTGTGTGTGTATATATATATATATATATATATATATATATATATATATATATATATATATATATATATATGTATGGGTCTACTTTACATGGTCGACTTTTCACAAAGTCAACTTTCATATGGCCAAGTCCATATGATCGACTTTTGAAAAGTCAGCCATGGGGAACCGCTATCTCCGTACACTGCGTAATGGGAAAATTTCTATATATGTGTATATATAGACTTGTCTGCATATATCAACTGGACATAAGCTGATTTAAGTATATTTTTTGCACTTATTTAAGATTTGAGTGAGTAAATATTGTGTGTCTTGGATTCAGTAAACATTGTGTGTGTCTCTGAATCTCTGCAGTAGTTCCCCATCCACCCTGTTTCTTGTTGTGGTATTAATCTTGGTGGCTTTGGAATTGCCCGCCCCTGCTGTAAATCTCTTTTTGCACACTCCTCCTGGACCCATTTCATTCGCTCACTCAACTGAGTACAGTGAGATCATATTTTAATTTTGGATACTCTTACCAGTCTCATCTCCTCTGCAGTGTACAGACAGAGCACTTGGGAAGGGCATTCCCCTATAGTATCTTAATCTGCTCTGTTTCCTCCATCTCAAAAAAAAAAAAAATTTTTTTTTGCACTTTAACTGCGTTACTGTATTTGCGTTTCTTCCTACTTTCTTACCTTATTTTGCTTTTGCCTCTTTTTAAAAGTACTCAATTTAATTTATTCTGCTGCCTTTATTACTGGTCATTAGTAGCTTGATTAAATTGTAACTGTTATTCTAAGGCCCTTGATTTAAGCACTTGGGCTTCAAACCAGTTATTTTACATTAGGAAGGTTTGTGGTCTGCACTGTTGTGGCAGGACAGGTAGCTTACATCCTTCTAAGTTGGGAACTGCTGATTGAAGGCTCAGTGTCTGTTATTCTAAAAGTGTATTAGTTCTGGGTTAAGCACTTGGGATTCAGGCCAGTTATTCTACATTAAGAAGGTTGGTGGTCTGCACTCTTGTGGGAGGAGCGGCTAGATTCTGCCCTTCTGAGCTGGGAATTTCTCGTTAAAGGCTTACTGCACATGCTTACTTGAACTCTTTCTTTTTGAAATCGGTACGACTTGTTTGCTGTAGCATAGACTAAATTCAGGCCGGCTGGATATAGCTTTGTTTGTATAACTTGTGCACTGATCCAGGCCGTCTTTTTTGGAGAAGGTTTCTCTGTACCCTAGTGGCAGGACTGTGCAGTTAAAACTTGTCTGATTGAAGACTGCTAGAACAGAGCTCAGTTTTAAGCTTTTTAACTGGTCAATTGGGTAAAGTGTTGTTTTGATTATATCTGCTCTATTTTCTGAAAAAAAATGATATACTTGTTTCCCACCTTTCTGAACTAGTATAGTCCAGTTTTCAGGTTATTGCTGAATCCAGGGTTGTGTTACAAGTTTCTGTGTTGCCATACCTTACTTGGCTAGAAGGAAGTTTCTCTGTTCACCTGTGAGAGAGGGGAGCTTTGAGCAGCCTATCTGTCCCTGGAGGAGTGGTTTCAGCCCAGAAGTTAGTAGTTTATTGGCCATTTTGGGATAATTTCTATCTCTTTCACTTCCCTGCTATAAAAACCTCATTTGCACAGTTTTTACGCTTGTATTCCACTCAGCAAGTGCCTTCCAGGTGTTCTGCAGAGTCTACAGCAGCAGAGAGACAAAAGAGTTACTTTGGAGTGATTAAGTATCAGTTTTCTGCCTAAAACACCAGTTTTTTTATTCTTAGCGAATCTGTGATTTAAAAAGTTTGTTATTGTATACAACTCCGCAGAGCTCCTCGTGGTGTCCTGCAGAGTGATACAGGCAACTGGTAGGCTACACACTCAAGCGCTAGCAATTAAAGCATTTACTGTGTTTCTGTACCTAATTTCTGCTACTTTAAAAAAAAAAATATATATATATATATATATATATATATATATATATATATATATATATATCCTTGTTTCCCGCCTTTACTGAACTAGAATAGTCCAGTCTTCAGGTATTGATGATCTCTGGGCTGTGTCATAGTTCCTGTGTTGCCCATATCCTTATTTGGATAGGAGGAAGCTTCTTTGTTCACCAGTGAGAGTGGGGAGCTCTGAGCAGCCTATCTGTCCCTTGAGGAGTGGTTCCAGCCCAGTAACTTGTAGCTTATTCGCCGTTTTGGGCCATTTCCTATCTCTTTCTAACCCCCTGCTTTAAAGCCAGCTTTAGCGCACTTTTGCACTTGTAATTTAAAGTTTGTTCTGTTTGTTGCATTTACCTGTTGAGGCTACACACTCAAGTGCGCTAGCCTGTGTTACTGTCTGAGGAAGTTTGACATAGATCAAACGAAAAGAGCTTCACAGTTTTTTTGATTTGAGCTTTTGTCTTCAATAAAATATCTTTTTGGCTTCTGCATCGTGGTTTGGTGGCTACTCCTGGATATTTTCTTCAGTTTGTTATCGTTCATTTTCCAATGTGTGTTACATATTTATTGCATTTTCCTGCTGTTTGTTGCAAAAAAGAAAAATAAAAAAAACAAAAAAATTATCCTTGATTCCCGTCTTTCCTGACCTAGAGTAGTCCAAATACAGGCTTTGCTGTATTCTGGACTTTTGGAAAGTTCCTGTGTTGCCCATTTCTTTTCTTGGATAAAGGGAGACTTATTTGTTCACTAGTGGCAGTGGGGAGCTTAGAGCAGCCTATCTATCCCTAGAGAAGTGTTCCCAGCACAAGAATCTGGCAGTCTACTGGCCATTTTGGGCCAATTTCTAGCTCTTTCAAGTCCCCCTGTATAAAACCCACTTTGGCGCGTTTTTTGCGCTTGTTACTACTCAGCCAAGCTCCTCGTTGTCCTGCAGAGTGGTGCTAGCAGCAGAGAGGCTAAAAGAGCGGCTGCTAACCTGATAAAAGTCTTTTCCTGCCACTACCTGGGCGACTGTCCGATCTGGCTAAACTGCAAGTATTTCTGCATTCTTGAACTGTTTTAAACTGTTTAAAGTTGTTTTTGCACCTGCACTTTTAAAGTTTGTCCTGTTTGTTGCATTTACCTGTTGAGGCTACACACTCAAGTGCACTAGCCTGTGTTACATATTTATTGCATTTTCCTGCTGTTTGCTGCAAAAAAGAAAAAAAAAATTATCCTTGTTTCCCGTCTTTCCTGACCTAGAGTAGTCCAAATACAGGCTTTGCTGTATTCTGGACTTCTGGAAAGTTCCTGTGTTGCCCATTTCCTTTCTTGGATAAAGGGAGGCTTCTTTGTTCACCAGTTGCCGTGGGGAGCTTAGAGCAGCCTATCTATCCCTGGAGGAGTGTTCCTAGCACAAGAATCTTTTAGTCTATTGGCCGTTTTGGGCCAATTTCTAGCTCTTTCAAGTCCCCCTGTATAAAACTCGCTTTGGCGCAGTTTTTGCGCTTGTTACTACTCAGCCAAGCTCCTCGTGGACCTGCAGAGTGGTGCTAGCAGCAGAGAGGCTAAAAGAGCGACTGCTAACCTGATAAAAGTGTTTTTTTTTTGCTGCTACTACCTGGGCGACTGTCTGATCTAGCTAAACTGCAAGTATTTCTGCTACTTGAACTGTTTTAAACTGTTTAAAGTTGTTTTTGCACCTGCACTTTTAAAGTTTGCCCTGTTTGTTGCATTTACCTGTTGAGGCTACACACTCAAGTGCGCTAGCCTGTGTTACATATTTATTGCATTTTCCTGCTGTTTGTTGCAAAAAAAGGAAAAAAAATATCCTTGTTTCCCGTCTTTCCTGAGCTAGAGTAGTCCAAATACAGGCTTTGCTGTATTCTGGACTTTTGGAAAGTTCCTGTGTTGCCCATTTCCTTTCTTGGATAAAGGGAGGCTTCTTTGTTCACCAGTGGCAGTGGGGAGCTTAGAGCAGCCTATCTATCCCTGGAGGAGTGTTCCCAGCACAAGAATCTGGTAGTCTATTGGCTGTTTTGGGTCAGTTTCTAGCTCTTTCAAGTCCCCCCTGTATAAAACCCACTTTAACGTGGCTTTGTGCGATTTTGCTCATAGCGCAGCATCGGGCAATGCTGCTTAATTGGGTTTAAACCATTCTCGGCTCCACAAAGTCTGCTCTTCACTTTTTCCCTTAGAACTGATCTTGTTCTCATAATAAACACCCTATTCCTACTCTAAAGCCTGGCACTTGCTCACTAAAGCAATTATATAAGTCAGCACTAAAAAATTAAAAGCACTACATCCTCACAAACTCTCCTCGAGTACCTTGTTCCCCATTGGCCCTTTTTTCAATTATAAAGGAATTCCCAATACTATTCTAGTGTGTCCAAAGGTCAGTTGTCAATCTCCTCTCTGGTCCAGCTGATGAATCTGGGAATCTTGAGGCAATGTTACAACTGCCTCATGTACACAGACAACCCTCTCCTCCTCCCAACAAATTCCAACACATGTGTAAGATGCATCCATATAGCCAAACTGGAGGCTAAACTCTCTCAACTCAGTACTGGCGTAACCAGTCAGGAGGAGAAGGAAACCACACACACTCACTATAATTCCAGTCTCACATAGACCTACCACGACAGCAAACCAAACAAATAAACACACAAAAACATACTCGGAGGCTCTAAATAAAAATCTGCCTAAGCAACAGAGACCTCCAAAGCAGACACCCAAGCAACCGCTACCCCAAAACAAAACACATGCAACACATAGCTCACAAAGCCAGTGTGCTGAACAGTCACAGCCCTTAAGACTAAACAACACACCTGATACACTTGTAATAGGTGACTCTATCGTCAGGCACACTGACGTCCCGCTCACCAGGCTGAACAAGGAGAGGGTCACGGTGAGCAGCCTGTCAGGCGCTAGGATCCGCCACATAACACAAGCACTCAGGTCACTCCAAGGCAAGTACAAATATGACTCAGTCATTGTCCATGCTGGTGTGAATGACCTGAGACGTACCTCCCTGGACTACATGAAAAGAGACATAGAGGAGCTCTCTGAGCATGTGGCCCAGGCCGGTATGATCCTGACCTTGAGTAGCATCTTACACTCACCAAGAATGATGCCACAATATGAAGACAAGATGATCAATTTCAACAATTGGCTTAAGTATTGGTGTCATTCAAAGGGGATCCAATGCCTGTCAGCCTGGGATGACATGCTCGACAAGCCACAATGCTTCGGTAGGGACGGCTTGCACCTGTCACCTCTGGGCTTTCGGATATTGGCAAAGGCTCTTGCCACCCCCATAGTGCCTTTTTTAGGCAAGGCTCAAAAGACAAACCCACCTCCATAGGTATCACAAGGAATAAGAAACTAAGAGTAATGCTACTCAATGCCAGAAGTCTAAACCTCAAGATGCATGCACTCAAAACTCTCCTTAGCATGGAGAACATTGATATCTGTACAGTAACAGAAACCTGGTTCAAGGCTCTCAAGAGCACCCCAGCACTACCAGGTTATACCTCATACCATGTTTTTCGGCCCCAAACTTGGACCGAACCACAAAAGGAGGGGGAGTATCAATATTTGTCAAAGATACCCACACCTCCAGGTTGGTGGCACAGCACGAAGCATCAGAGACTATCCATGTGCAACTAACAGTGGGTAAAACTGCCTTCCAGTTTATAGCCTGCTACAGACCACCCTCCCAAACCCAGGAACGCCACTCGGCCTTCCTGAGAACACTGGAAAATATGAAGGTCTCTCCAAACACCATTATATTGGGCGACTTGAACTACCCAAACATAGACTGGGAGCATTACTCTAGCTCCAACACCCTAGCCCAAAGGTTCCTAGAATTTATAAACTCAAATGCTATGGAACAGCTTGTTACCACTCCCACAAGAGGAAAACATACTGGACCTGATCATCACCAACATGGGGACTCTATGCTCCAGACCAGAAGTGTATCCCTCACTGGTAAGATCAGACCATAAACTAATCTCACTAGATATTCACATCCCGACCCCAGCCCCTGCCCAGAAAACCACAGTGAAAAACTTCTCTAAAGCAAATTTCACACTCCTCAAAACCGAGGTGGAATCCTTCAAAGCCCCCGAGCTTGTGGAAAATACGGCTCAGACCACAGAATCCTTTATAAATGCATTCTATGAACACCTTCAGGAATGCATGGATCATGCAATCCCAAACAAAAAAAAGACCCAATCCTCCAAAGGCAGGTGTCCTGTCTGGTGGACCCCAGCCATAAACAAACTATACAATAGAAGGAGGAAGCTACTACATGATAGAGCAAAATCCCAAAAAGTGAAGGCATCTCTGATCAGTATTAGCAAAAAATTACGGGCACTCATAAAATCGTCTAAGACCAGCTTCGAGAGAAAAATTGCACAGAACACTAAGGATAATCACAAGGCTTCCTTTAGTTATGTTAGAAACCTGGGTGGGAATTCCCAGATATGCTCAGAATTAGTCCAAAATGACAAAAAATACACCGAACCCACAGACATTGCCAACATCCTAGCTGACAGGTTCAGCTCAAACGTCTCCCTCCCTTCCCCACCAAAAGGGCAGATATCTATCCCAGCAAAGTGCTGCCCCCCCTGACATTGCAGATGCTCAGGTAAGAGCTGCCCTCTCCAAAGCAAAAAACACAGCATCAATGGGACCAGACGGTGTCCCGGGCTGTGTCCTACATGAACTAAACCCAAACATAAAACTACTGTTCAATCTCAGCCTTACTACAGGATATGTACCCAAAGAGTCGCGTACAGCAATAGTGGTCCCTCTCCACAAAGGTGGTGCCTCAACGGATCCTGGAAACTATCGCCCCATAAGCCTGACTAGCTTGGTCTGCAAAGCTATGGAAAGGATCTTCATGGACCTCATAAATAAAGATATTGGGGACCTACAGACACTGGATCCTACCCAGTTCGGCTTTGTTAAGGGCAGATCCTGCCTCTTAAACCTGGTCAATTTCTTTGAAACAGTCACCAAGGCCATTGACGAGGGGAAGGTGGTCCACACAGCCTACCTGGACCTCACAAAAGCCTTCGATACAATACCCCACTCGGGCATTATAGATAAGCTCACCAGCTTAAATATAAATCCTATGTCACTAGATGGGTTGCAAACTGGCTCAAGGACAGAACCCACATGGTTAGAATTGCTGGAGCCATGTCAGACTCCAAACCAGTTACAAGTGGCATCCCACAAGGCTCAGTCCTGGGACCTCTCTTGTTCGGTATATATTTCTTGGAGGTACAGGCCAACACGGAAGGACTGTGGCTGACCAAGTTCGCAGATGACTGCAAACTGGGCGCCATAATCGACTCTCCAGCCGACACAAGCATCCTACAAAAGGGCCTCATAGAAACAGACAACTGGTGCCAGAGCCATGGCCTCAAGCTAAATGCCAAAAAGTGTACAGTCATCCCCTTCGGCAAAAACAAAGTGCCCACAAATTACCACATAGATGGTAATCCATTAAGTATGGAAGAAATAATTAGGGACCTGGGGACCCAAGTTGATAGCAATCTCTCATTCGACAACCACGTGGCCAAAGTGGTTAGAAAATCATTTTATATAGCCCACCTAATCATGAAGGGATTCACATCTAGATCAGGGGAGGTCATTGTGCATCTTTACTCATCCCTTATCAGGCCCATAATTGAGTACAATGCCCCTTTTGGGATGTACCTTAGCAGACACCTGCAGCAACTGGAAAGACCCCAAAAGTACCTCACCAAGAGGATCAAAGGGCTCAAACAGATGCCATATGCTGCCCGTTTAAAGAAACTCCAGCTCTACTCAGAGGCATACCGCCTGCTCAGAGGCGATCTGTGCCTGACGTATAAAGCCATGTCCAACCCGGAATTAATGGACATGCTGCACCTCAGAAAATCCAAATCCCATTGAGCTACGCGCTCGAGAGACTTGAACCTCAGCAGTGAAATAAATAGGACATGCTGGAGGGACAGATTCATAACCCAGAGGCTCCCTTCACTCTGGAATAAAATCCCAGTCCAGGTTAGGCAGAGTCCCTTATTGACTCTCTTCAAGAGGAATCTTGATGAGTGGATGGGAGATCGTAGATTTACTCTGGGTATCACTTCTGTGTCACTGTTAGACAGATGCACAGTATACTAACCTCGAAAAAGGGCATAGCAAAAGTCATTTTAAAATGGGTGGCTAAAGCCAAACACACTCTGGCTAGACTTGTAAATGCCCTAGGGCAGATAGCCTAGTATGAACCTATGAACCTACTGATCCCTTGAACATGTGTAATTCCTTGTTGATATTGGTGGCTGCATGGCTATTGGCCCCAGAGCACTTGTGACCATGTTGATTTCAGTGAATTACTGCCATCCATCAGTCAATACCTACGATGAGCTGCTTTTTGTAAAATGGGCCATCAAGTCACCAATAATTTGAAAGACCACTTCCAACATTTTGCCTTCATTTAGTATATTTTTACATATGTAAGGTAGTTCCAGAAGTACTTTAGGATTTTTACAGACATTTTTACAGTGATAAAAATCATCTAGAAATGTAGCCAGGCAGGGAAAACAAATGGAATAAAACTAGTCAGGATTCAAGACATTTAAATATTATTCGGAAAAATTTAGAGCAGCCCTTTTACTTTTCCATATGATTATAAAATCATCTGAATGGATATATGGGTAATGGTAGACCTTAGAACAACAGAAACTAAAATAAATGAAAATACACAAACAACAATATAAATCATCAACTTTAACAAAAAAAATCAGTATTTTGCACCACTAAAAGGTACACACCTTATGTCTGTAAATTTATTATCTCCAAGATTACACAACCTTGAGGGTAAGAGAACACTTTACTCTCACCATTTTGCATTCTTGATATGGTGCGTAGGCTTTTTTAAAGAAACAATAGAGTCAATGTAAACAGCTCAGTTATTATTGTTTCATCAAAATGGTATATCATCCAGGTAATACTGCCAAAAATCCATGCTTGACGGAAAATAAATTACTCCAGAGGTATAAAGAAACGTCCTCTCCTGCTAATTCGTAGATAAATCCATGTACATCAGGACCACTGCTGCTTTAATGCCACTCCTTGTCATGTGCTGATAAATGTAAGTATCTACTAAAATACACTGTTTTTTAAACTTATTAGAAAAGGTGTAAAATCAAATTATTAAATTCAGGGCTGTGTAAACTCATACACCTCCAACCAACCTCATATACCTCCATGACCTTGTTAATACGTGATAGAGGTGCTTAAAAGCTTAACAGTGAGGCTGATCAAAGTCCTGCCCACTTCAGTTTTGCATTTCATCTAGCAATTGGAACATTTTTTTTTTTTACAATAGCTCTAATATATGCACTTCTCCTTTAAACTAGGATTCTTAGGTATAAGTACAACAATCTTGAACTTTATTTATTTTGTGAACTGTGTAGGATAAAATGAGTCTGCTTGTACTGGATCATGGAGTTGATTTTCAGCAGTATGAATGGAAACAAAGCCGTCTCTACAAGCAACCATTCTGCTGGCTAAAAAGCAATCAAATCATCCCTCTCTTTTTTATTACTATATTAGCTGGTTATTTCTGATGACTCTTTAACAACCGAGTTTCTCATTCATGTAACATAATATGTCTTGGACAAGTTCTAGATATTATTTGCTGTGCTATGTAATAGTCAAGTAGTATCGTGATGATTAAATACCTGACTGGCATGGCTGGACTTGTACATAGTATTCTTTTACTGAAGAACCTTTTTGGATGTTCCAGATGTTGGATGTGCCTGGTTAGGTACATAACAAAGAAAATATTGTACTCAAAGATAGTTCCAGTAAGTGGCAAATACACTGGAATAATGACCTCCTTGGACTAGATTCCTTAACTTTGTTTATAAGTTGTACAATATAGAATGACTTCTTCAGTACCATCGATTACTGCCTACATATTTCTCCAAATCCCAGAATACTGGGTCAACCCTTAGGTATATGTTGTCAGTATGGTAGTTACCACGTATGGATGACTTCCCACTATTATGCATTTCTTGGTATTTAGTTTTAGTTCATGGCTCTAACACAAATTATTTCTGGGTCAGCCCTTCTTGGAGAACATTAGTGCTAGCAGGTGATTCTATGACTGTTCCTAATCTGCAATCATCTGGCCCTTGACATTGGCTTTGACTTCAGAAAAGTAGATGCCAAAAAGGAGAGATCCCAGAACTGATCCCCGAGGGACTTTGCTGGTGACTGGCCTGTTTGTAGAGGTTGACTCCCCTGTTCTAACTTCATGGGTCCTGTCTGTGAGCCAGCTGGCTATCCACTGGGTGACATAAAGATTTCTAACTGAAAAGCCTGAGTTTGTCAACAATGCATGAGTGGGATATTGAGTCAAATGCCTCAGCCAGTCATTGTAGGCAGTGTGAACTGTTTTTCCCTAATCCATTGATTTGGTAACCTTCTCAAAAAATTCCACCAGGTTGAGTAGGTATGACCTGCCCTTGACAAAACTAAAGTGGGTTGGGTCCAGTGTTTGGAGGTTTCCTAAGTCATTATTGATCATTTTTCCATGATAATTATTTCCTTGACTTTGCATGTAAATCTAGCTAGACTTATGGGCCTATAATTTCCAGGGTCCATAGATGGCTCATATTTGTGCAGGGGGATAACTGTTGATGTTCTTCATTCACAATACATGAAGCCTGTTTGAAGGCTACAATTAAATAGTGATTCCAGAGGGACTGATAGGTCATGTTTCATTGTTATTTAGAAGGTAGCCTTGGAAATTGTCTGAGCCTATCAATGCAGTGTTATTGACCTAAAAGAGAGCATTGAAAACCTGTTCCCTAGTGATAGTAGTGGGAGTTATATTTGATTTTATTGGGGGTAAAGTTAGGGATGAATTAGTCTGCCAGTAGGTTTGCTTTATCTTCTGGCTCAGTGTAGTTGGCTCCATTAACAGCGAGCTCTAAACACAATTGTGTATTGCCTCTGAGGATGTGTATAAAACTAAAGAATGCCTTGTGGTTTTTCTTAGTCTGGGTATACTTTTTATTTGTCTTTTGAGTTGCTTGTTTAGGTTTTATGAGAGTGTTTTTATCCTGTTGGGTGCTACACCTCCTAATTTTTGATGATTTTCTTTTTTCTGTTATACAGCTTTTTGATGTTGTGATTCCAACAGGATGGCTTGTTTTTTGAGTTAGTTCTGTATTTTTCGGGTCTATATTACGTTGTTGAACATTTACATGTTCGAACGTCATATGGTCGACACCATATGATTGAACATGTAAATGTTCAAGCGTTTCAATGGAGATCTTCGTACAGTGCGGAAATGGAAGTTTTCTATTATCTGCACAGTAGTGCATTTCGGAGTTGGTATATTTAAAGAGTGGGGTGTGTAGGGAGTGCAGGGGGGCTTGCCCCCGCTTAACTTTTCATGTTGTTTTTTTCTGGGGTTTTTTGTTGTTTTGATTTTTGAACTTTTAAGAGTTCGAACATATTGTGTCGACCATATGGTGTTCAAACTTTTAAAAGTTCTGTTATCTTATATTGACCGTGTTTTTCCTGGTGGGTACAGCTCCCTCTATGCAGCTTTTAATATGCTTGTATAGGGTTTCTGTGAACAGTTTTGCTTAGGCATCAGTGTTCTCAGTGTTTAGGGAGATTTAAAATTTCATCAGGTTATCAGTTAATAGTAGGAAGTTAAGTGTAAAGAAGTTACTGAATTTTACAGGGTAACCTGGGGTTTCAGGTTTTATTTTTACTTCAAAGGAGACCCTTTTTTGTCTGACTTTACCAGAGAGATTTCCCTAGGGTGGGTGCAATACTTTTCCATATTGGTGAGGACCAGATCCAGTATGTTTGCTCTCCTGATAGGCATAGGGAAAATCTTGTCTTGGGAGTTTGTGTTTACAAAGTCCAGGAATCTCTATGCCTGCACATTTCATGTCACATATGATTCCCAGTTAATAATGTGTTATTAAAGTCATCCATGAATATGGTATTAGGTCGGATGGTGAGTGTTTCCAATAAATTCAAATATATGTTATAGGTTTCCTGGGTCACACAGGGGGTCTATACCTTGCAAGGAAGCTGTATGGGATTTTGCATATAGTGATTTGAACATGGAGAAGCTCAAATGCATCATCCTGTTTGACCAGCCATGAAGTTTATTTATTTATTATTCAACACCTTTATTAAATTATTACTTAAGATATAGGCAAACATACCATATTAATGTTTCCAGTTACATAAATTTTACATCACATATGTTCTTTTTTTATAACTATTATCAGTTCAATATTACACAAATTGTGCAATTCCTCCCTTCCCTTAAATCTTACTCCTCCTCTGGAACATTATTCTGCATGTATTGTTCCCATAACTTCCATTTCTTTCCATGTAGTTTGCTCCTTCCCTTTTCAAAAAATTCCATTTCCAGTTCTTTTACATTTGTTACAACATTCAAGCCTTCAAATACAGTTGGTTTAGACAATGATTTCAATTTTCTAGTAATTGCTTTTTTGGTAGCCACCAGAATTAAGCATAACAATGTCTTACTATGTCTAGGCAATTCAACTCCTGTGTCCCACCTCAAAAGAATCATTTCCTTAGTTACATCCATTTGCTCACTCAATATTTCTGACAAGAGTACTCTGTAGGGATTTTTTAAACACTGTTAATTCATTAGAATCCCAGAACATATGTTTCCAGTTACCTGTTTCTTCCTCATCACACCTCAAACATCTGCCGTCTACCCGAGGAAAAATTCTTTGGAGTCTGCTTGGGGTATAAAAATACCTATGCAGGCACTTCCAAGCAAAAATCCTTAATCTTCTAGACTTTCTTGCATACTTGGGAGCCATACATATGCCCTCCCATTGTTCTCTTGTAAATTTATTTTTCCAATCTCTCTTCACAGTTTTTTCTAACCTCTTCTAATTTATTCTTATAGTTATTGTACACTATATCAGAGTTAGAGAGAGTCAACTTAACAGAAGTTGTAGAGTTGTAGTGATCTGGATAAGGTAGCTTATTCACTCTTTGTTTTCATGGATTCATAGGTAAGTACTAGGCTAGCTGAACTTGTGGGTCATTTTAAGCCAAGCCAGTTTCCCCTTTTTGTGCTTGAAATAACTTATCCAGCTGCAGAAAAGGTCAAAGAGAACAGATTATGGTGGCTTGGCACATGTGCAGAAAAGCAAAAGACAATCTGATGAAGAAGGTTTGGGACAGACAGAAAGAAGGCCTGAGAAAATGATAGCATGAGTGTTGAAGAAGGTAGGAGAGCGGCAGTGAATAGAGACAGATGGCTACAAGTGACACAACACCATGACCCCATGTAAAAAAATGGGAAAAGGGTAAATTCTGTAATGTTCAGAGGAAAACAGTTCCAGCTGCAGGGAAATATTTTACTGATGGTTCTTTCCCCGAGTGTTAGGATTATTCTTCCACAATAGACATCATTTCATCAATATGCTGGTATCAGGTGAGCTGGGTCCACTGCCAGAGATAAAACTATTTTATCTGCCCTGCTCTGCTTGTCACTATATTGACTATCACTGGGGAAAGTAGTTTAGAAATCGAATGGATGGACATTAAATTACAAGGCAGTCTACCAAAGCAAGTCAGACATTTAGCATTCCTTGTGCAGGAAATGTATATATTTTTTGCACAATGTATTCTAGTCAGAATGATTGCCCTGTCAACTTATAAATCCACTAAATCTTATATTTTAAGATTATTTGGTTGGTGTATATACAAAAACATTTGCATTTAGAGTTTATTCACATCCATGTATAAACTGCCCAAAATCACAGGTTGTTGATGCCTAGCTAAGAGCACTGCCTTACAAGAGTACATTATTTGGTACTGCCTTTTCCTTGAGCTATTTATTTATGCACTACAGCAATACTTAAATTATGTGAATCCTAATAAAATAACCTAATGTCATGGGCTTTACATCTTTTCATTAAAGGGTACAAAAGTCTGGGCCAAGTTAAAAAAATCGGTTATTAATGCTTACATTTTTAGTATCAAAAAGCTAACAAACATACAAAATAAATGCTTCAGTAGAAATGAAATCTCTCCTTTTCTGTGCTGTACCTGCATAAGCTTTAAGGAGCACACTTAAAAATAATAATTTACAAACCAGCTAAATATACCCCTATTACCCTTCTGTAAAGTGATGTCTTTGTTAAAACTGTTACACCGCATTGACCAAATTTATGGGATATGCTACTTACTGTGTTTGTATCCTGTATATAATGATGCTTCCCTTTCTATTGGTAATTGACTTTGTTGGTCTGTTTCTTCACATACACCAGTATTACATTTTTTTCTTCCACCTCCATTTTCTCCATATAATGCCCTTTTTCTCTGTTTACTCTTCCTTATTCATTATCTTAAAATGGTCTATAAAAATCTGAAACAGTTACATTAATTGAGAATATGTGCTGCAATCTATTACCTCATGCTTAAAACATTTCAGTGCAAAGTAGCAAGATTCCTCCCAACAGAAAATGGATTTTGCAATGACATTCATAGGGAAAATAACATGGTTTTGAAATGAAAATAATTTAGTCCTTTTAGTTTGACATCATTTGTAACAGTCTGAACTCTTCTAAAATAATATGGAAAAATGGAAGTATGAAAAACTTTGAAGATGTCAAGCAACATGGATTTCAACAAAATAGACATTTTTAGGAGGAATTACTTGAATTTTGAAGGGGTATGGTATCTATTAGAAGGGCTCCTAATGATGTGCCTTTTTGAGAATATTCAAATGTTTTAAATCAAAGTAAAACATATTTCTAATGTGCCTTTCATAAATCAAATAAAGAGACTGAAATACTATGGAAAAAAATAAAGGCGGCTCTCTAGGAATACAGAAGAATGTGTTTTTAACCAGTGACAGATGTCACCTCTAAAACAAATATATGTAAAATAATGCTAGTGTATCATTAAAAACTCAAATGGTTAACCTTATTAAAAAAAATTTTTTATTTTTAGTAGTTCTTTTATAA